>NC_142383.1:0-222500 GCF_059441005.1 Hippichthys cyanospilos
GTTTTTATTTTACAGACAACATTAATGAAATGGCCAAAACAGCGTTTTCAGCCCGAGTGAAGCACATTTTGACCCTTCTTGGCAAACATCATTCTACAACTAGATTATGTACAATTCCTCAAAAAATTGCGTGTGAAGGGCAAACAGTTGAAGGGAGAGGTGTTGCATGCTGGAGTTATGTTGAATGTTGAAGTGCTTGAACCTGTGACATCATGTGAAATATACAAAGTTGGCATTGTTTTAAATAGGCCTATCTTTGTAGAAGATAAAAGAAAAAAACAAAACATTAGGAATTGTGGGAACATTTTGAATTGTGGGAAGAGGAAAATGGAATTCATGGAACAGCGGGCTTCGGGGAAATCGATTAAAGTTGGAACATTTTGAATGAGTCAAATAATGTAGAAGATACAAGGAAATACTGAAAATGATGAATAGTTCTTTAACACTATTTTCTTCATAATATTTTTAGTAAACTCTCAATTTTCTGGTTTGTAGTTACCATTCTCCTAGTAAAATAAAAATTCTGGATGGAGCTCTGTTGTGTGTGCGCATGAGTGTGTGTATTCGTTCGTCACTTACATGGATGAATTGTCCATCCACGGTCACCGTCTCCTCATGCAGTTTTTGTTTCATGACGGATAGCATTGACGGCACAGATGAGGCATAGAGGAGCTCTCTCTGGCTGGGGCCTCCTTTTCCTCTGGTAATTGCAGTTGGGGCCCGACATCAATTTTGTGGCCCTTCTACTTATTGACAAACACGAAACTGCTGCCCTCTTTTTGACTTTGGATGCAGTTTTTACTTAGAGTCATGTGTTCTGCAACCACCTTAGCGATGAACAATGTTGTATCCATTCTGAAAGAGAAAAGCAAAAACTATTGACGTTGTTTTTTTTTTGTATTCGATATATGTCAAAACTCATTTTGGCTCTGGGGCCGGATCTACACCTTCTGTTTTCAGGTGGATCAGTAAAAAAATGTCAACTCTAGCTTTGTTTCCCAGAACTATGTTTTATCATTAGCCTACATTTGTAGCCTATCCTACATACCTATCGTAATCACGGATGACAAGAGATCTGTTCTAAGCAAAACACATATATTCACAAACGATTGCATTAGAAAAAAATATGTTTTTGTGTTTGGTGGTGAATGTGTTAACAACGGCTTTATTTTAACAGTTGACTGAATGCAATTTTACTCCTGAACCAACTCACCACACTAACAAACCGAAGTGGAAGCTATGATTATTTAGTTTTTTGGCCTTGATTGTCATACTACTTTGAAACAAAAAATAAAACGTTATAGCAGCGCATGGCCAGTAAGATTAAGTTATATCATATTAATATTAATCGTCTTTTGCATGAAACCAGATTAATTTTATTTTTAATACACTGGACGTGAGGGATTTTTTCATATTTACTGCTCTCTAGCGGCGGAAGGGAGCATTTGTTTTGATTTCTTTTAAAAATCAAAACTTTTGATAGAGATGAACTACAGACTCGCTTTTTTCGACGGACTGAAATTTTTGCCGGGTCGAATGAAATCTAGTGTTGTAGAAATCAAAGCTTTTTGATCCACTGAATCCGTCTGAAGCAACTGTGTTGAAATGGGTCAGTATCGCGACGCACTCACATGAATCCATGTTGAGCATCACGACTGCTTCCTGAAACACTGCATCAATGGGACAGTTGTGTCAAAATGGGTCAGAGTTTCAAAGCATTTGACACAATTCAGTATGGTGACATATTTTTGATAAAACCACATTGCATTTCCATTTGACATTTGGGCAATGTATAATAAAAATACAAGAAACTATTGTAACATTCTTAGAAAACAAAAAAAAAAGAAATACTTGTGCAACAAGATACTGTGATGGTACCTTGTTGCAGTTGGTTGGCAACCAGTTCAGGGCGTGCTTCATCTACTGACTGAAGTAAGGTGGGATAGGTACCAGCAAGCCTGCGATCCTTGTCCTCACAAGGATCGCTGGCTTGCTGGAAGACAGAAAATGGATGGATCAATGGATGGATAGGTATATAATATATATAGATAGAAAATGGATGGATGAATAGGTATATAAAATGCTTCAAACACTGGAATCGGTATTTATGTGTTTTACATATTTTTTTTTTCAAAAATAAAATAATTTCTGTCACATTGGTTCCTATTTTTTGGAGTTGCAGGCATATGAAAATATATTTTAGGTACCTATTTTAGGTATGTATGTATGTATGTATGTATGTATGTATGTATGTATGTATGTATGTATGTATGTATGTATAGTATGTACTGTACAGTATGTACATTGTGTATGCATGTATGTACACTGTACGCATGAGTGTGTACAGTACAGTAGGTATGTATAATATGTGGTGCGCATGTATGTGTATTTGTATGTATGTTTGTACAGTATGTATGTAATTTGTGAAAAATATAAATATTGCAGATGAACCAGTGCAAAAAATACATAAATATTTAGAAAAATCTCAAAATAATGAATATTTATTTTCATATATTTGCATATTACTTTGAATAACCTCTTAAATTTCTGATTAGCAGATACCATGCTCCTAGTAAAATAAATATTCTGGATGGAGCCCTGTTGTGAGTGTGTGTGTATACGTTTGTGACTCAACAAACTTACATGGATGAATTGTCCATCCACAGTCACCGTACCCTCAGGCAGCTTTTGTTTTAAGTGGGCTGGTGTTGATGGCACAGATGAGGCACAGAGCAGCTCTCTGGTTTGGGCCTCCTTTTCCTCTGGTAATTGTAGTTGGGGCTCGACATGAATTTTTGTGGCCCTTCTGCTCATTGACAAACACAAAATCGATGCTCTTGTGTCTTTGGACGCAAGGTGAGGACACAGGTTTTGCCTTGACACTTATGTGTTCTGCAACCACCTTAACAATGGAGCAATGCTGTTGCCATTCTGAAAGAGAAAGCCAAAAACACGGTTTTTGATTTGATATATTCTAATTGTTTCAAGAGAGTCACTGAAACTGCATAAAGTACAACAGAAGCTCGTATCTACACAACCTCAATGTGAAATTTAGCCATCAGGTGAAGCACAGCCGCAAAGCACCCATTTAAGCAGCAAGGAAGGCTTCCATTTCAAATGTCACTTTTGCACTAAAATAAATAGTATAATAAATAGTTTTGTATTATTATTACATTACATTTCATATTTCATATTTGGACTGCATTTAAGGCATCACATATATTTTAAAATTAGGTAAATAAGAGATACTTATATAGTATAAAAAGAATTTATGTAAATTATTAAATAATCATTTTAAATTAAGAACTACAGTACTATAAATTTATTATAACGTATTCAAAATAACGAATGAGCTCATTGTAAATGAACAAAAATTATTGTGCCTAACAAGCATTGCAATATGCAACGAGATAGTTTTAGAACATACAAGAATACTTTTTTGCGAGCAATGCAATGGCATTCGGCGGAAAACGACATGGCTTTCAGTTTACATTAGCATCTTAGCTTCGTCGTTCCTTTAGTCAGTGCAGAATAGAAAAATACTTCGATCGCCCTAGAAGAGATTAACATTGGCCGAGGGTCCCCACCAGGGCTCTCACCAGACATCGCCTTTATTCTGTGACGTATTATGAACGGTCAGTCTCGTAATTCTTTTTAAACATAATTAATTTACATCTGGACAGGTAACGTTGCCACATCAAATCCGCTCTTGCATCTGCAAAATGAAATAAATAAAAAATACAGTATTTACTAGACCGATTTAGTGCTAAATTTCTTCTCCACAACTCCAACGCAAAACTGAAAGTAAAAGTAGGAAGCTATAGTGTGTTGTTGCCACTCACTCATTACAAAATAAAAAACGAGTATAAAAAATGAATCTTATGCCAACAGGCTGGATTATTAACATTAGGAAGAAAAAAAGAAACGATGTAAAAAACTATTCTGTATGGAGTCTCATGACTTCCCCCTCTGTGCTGAACAAAAGTGGGAGGCGCAGGCCACCGGCAGGTATAAGTGGGCGTTCATCAAATGTGGCTTCCCACATGGCCAGGGGGATAGTGACTGAGTTCCCCGAGTCCTCCACCACCTCCACTATGTCCACCAAGTAATCAACACGATGGTGATGTTTTTGCTTGACTCGCAGATCTGTTGAGTGGAATGATAAAATGAAGTGTCATAATGGATGAAATTCAAAACAAAATTACTGGTTGTTTACATACACACATTCCAGGCACACGCACGCGCGAGATGGTCATCATTATACTTAACTTTCAGTTTTTAACACAAAACCTTATCATTTTGCGTTTAATGAAAGAGGACTACAGAACTCTTATTGTAATTACCATTAAAAGTCGGAATTCACAGGATTTGTGCAATTTTAAGTTCAACCATAGCTGAGTGTCTAATTTATTCCATTTATTCCAATTAGAATAGATATGAATGACTCATGAACAAAAGTGTGAGGCACAGGCCACCGGCAGGTATAAGTGGGCGCTCATCAAATGTGGCTTCCCACACAGCCAGAGGGATGGTGACTGGGTTGACTCATGTGTTTAATTAATACCATTTATTCCAATTAGAATAGATATGAATGACTCATAGTTATGAAAATGCTTCATATTAACACCTCAATTGGAATTAAGAGGCCAAACCTAAGTTGACTTTCATTTGGATTCACAGGTGTGTTGTATTCATTTTATTAATCCAAACACACGTGTCACGTGTATGGTTCAATCAGAATAGCCAAGCTACGTCAATGGTTCTGTCTTGACTGAAATGTGTTGTGAGATTGTAGTTCACATGCTATAAATGGCAGCAAGAGCGTGACTGAGACAGAAGTACTTTGAGTACTGCATTGTTTTTGTCTTGATGTTGCTTGATAAGTATTAAAATACCTTGAACACAGGAAATTTTTGAGTACCACTGACATAGAAGCAATTAATTACGCACATCTACTTTGGTGTACTGCGTTGTGTGCATGGTGACACCGTAGTCATTGCCTCGTACACTCAAATGGGTGAAGCGATAGTTGATCCCCACAGAAACATTATTGAGGGTGGCCTCCCTCCAGAGGGTGATCTTTACAGATGCTTCATCCTGTAGTAGTTTAAAAATGCTCTGTATGTGTTGTTTGAAGTTCGACAACTGAAAATCACTAACTGTGTACTTACTTTTTGAATTGTGATTATGCACATGGGCGCATCCCGGGTGCCCCTCTGCCTCACCATCCGCATTGACTGCATCTAAAGTGGACCAAGGTAAACATAAAAGTCAAAGGCATAATTATGTGTGCTCGTGCCTAGAATGTGTGTGTATAAACAACCATGAAACTGAAAGGTAAGAAAAAAAGTCATTCGGGTGTCCTTGTAATAATCAGTTCATTGCAATAATTGTGTTAACCTGCACGTAACTGTATTTCAAATGCATTCATGTCCTTCTGGGGCAACCTCTCGACAAACCAAAGTAATGGTGAGTTTTAGTCAATCACATTTTGAACGTAAAACAAGTTGACACTTAATGAAAAACGAAAGGTATTCCAAATACAGTATTGCAAGAGAAAGCAAGTAATCGTGTTAGAACACAAAAAATGGGCGTAATACACATGATGGAAATAGAATAATAGAAAAATAATTAATGAATAAATGATTTTTTTTCACACGTTATCTTTGATGAGTGTATGTACAAGAATGTGTGTGACAGTGCTTATAGGTGCATATGTGACCTAATAAACTTACATGAGTTACTTGCCCTTCAAGGGAAACCATGCCCTCAGGCGCCTGATTTTTGATTGCCTGAGGGGTGTTGGTGGCGATGGGGGGCACAGAAGGAGCTTGGCTTGGGCCTCCAGGTCAGGGGAGATGGTGAGTTGGGGACCAGAATAAATCTTCATCCCCCTCCTGCTTAGCAGGACATTTGGGGTCCGGCTATCCACACAATTACAAAAGACAAAGTTGTTGCCCTCTGTGACTTTGGCAGCCAAATCTGGAAATAGAACAAGTTTGTACACGCTTTGCCCGTCACAGAGGGCAACAACTTTGTTTTCATGAAATCCGTCCAACTCTAGCGGTCGTTAGGGCAAAAAATCCAGTTTTTGGCCGTGATGCATGTTTCTACTTTTACTGCTTTCGCGATGAGCATCTGTGTTGCCACACTATTAGGACCGTGATATTTCATCAAATAAATTCTAAATAGTTGCCAAAACGGTAGAGTTGTACCGAACCTAGTATATGCACAACATCATTTAAAGTTTAGTGGTATAATGACGCGCAATTTCCACAAGAGTGAATTGTTGAGGGGATAACCACAAAGCATCAATTTAATTTCAATTAAATAATTTCATGTCAATTAAATAGGAACGTCTGCCTTTTCTAACGTCAGCGTAATATCATGAAAAAGAAATAAATTTTCACACCAGCATTATATTACATTTATTGACTGCATTTAAAGATAGTATTATGTACAACAAAACCAAATAATGCAACAATTCCTGTATTTGTAACGAAATAAAATGTCATGAGTCAGTGGATGAAGTTGAGAGCAATGATTTTAAAGATCCATCAGGTGTCAGTGTTGAGCAACAAAAGCAACAGGTCAAGCTAGCTTAAAGCCGCACGTGGCGAGTCTGTGTGCTAGCAGAAGCGTCCACATATACATTGTGATGGAAAACAAACTACGAAATTTCAGTTGACACTTTCTTTGCACATTAACAAAATAAAAATCCCTAACATATTCCAGCACTCTGGAGGGATTTATTGTGACGAGCGGCGACAAAGCAGTGTATATAATTAAATCGAGTTTTACCCCCCACCCCACCCCACTATTGCGTTGGAGAAAAAAAAAGGGGAAAACGTTGACGATGAAATAATGAAATGTACTGTCTATAATAGAAGAGCATAAAATAAAGACATTTCCAATGGTTCATCGACTGTTTGTAGTTTTACACAAAACGTGTTACACAATGCAAGGTAATTTTCCCTCCACCTGCTAGCCAAGAGGTTTTTTTTTTAATATATGTGGCAGAAGGCCGAATTTTTTTTCACACTGGTTTGCACCGATTTCTAACGGCATTTACAGAACATAAAACAACGTTACGGAAAATAAACCTAACACTATACATTTTGAAGTGTATAACCATGCCTTATATATTAAATATTTTCGAGTTTTTTTGTCACTTTCTTACATTTTGAGTCGGGTCAGTCGGCAAAATGTAATTTGCAGTATTTATATATTCCAAATATATATATAAAAAAAAAAACATGTCACAGAAGTACATTCACTCGAAAAAACTGAAACACGCAGAACAATAATTTTGGGAAGGTGTTACATTCGGTTTGAATTTAAGAGGAAATAATAGCCTACCTCTCTCTGTCGTCGTCAATGTGAGGTGGACTTTTTATTCCAAATAGCATAGACCCATCCCACTATCGCGTTGAAGAAATAATGGCCTACCTCTCTCTGTCGTCGTCAATGTCAAGTGAATTTTTATTCCAAGTAGCCCCACCCCTAAGTGACTTAAGTAAAGTTGGCAAGATATTGGCAGATTCGGACTTTCGCGATCAATACCTCTCAGATAAAACGTCGTCGAAACACCAAAGTCGCCTTTATGCCTCCTTCGTAACACAGACTACCAGCTACAATGTCAAAAAAAGACATTTGTAAAATATTTAAACCGTTTCTTTCGGTGAAAAGACGCAATTGAGCTCTATGAGCAGCAGAGGCTGGGCGAGCGCGCAAGGGACAGTCTGCAAATTACTAGATGAGGAGGGGGAAAAAAACAATAACGCCACAATTTGTGATTATGAATTCAACGAACAAATCAAAGACATTAACATAATCATATTGGGACAGTGCTTTTGAATAAAAAAAGCGTTTGTTTAATTTTGGATAATTTGTGTACTTAAAAATCATTAATAAACTGTATATTCATCTATAGCTCCAATATTGTTTAATATAAGGAGTCCAAAATCACTGGGCATTCATGACATTTTCATGATCGCACTACAACACTCGTTTTTTAAATGAATTATTTTGATAAATTTTGGGGCTTTATTTTAAATGCTTGTTAATCATTTATACCCTCAAAAAGAATCAGTGGCTCCCCTTTTTGAGTTGGGGTAAACCCTCCTAAATCACTACAACCATCAATGAAGTACTCCCAATTATGCAACAACTGCTGGTTTTCTAATAAATTCCTTTGCCTAATTTTAAGGATTTTTTAAATGCATATTGACCATAATTTACCAATATATTGATCAATAGCTCTGCTGTTGGTTGAGTTAGGGACTCCAAAATCACCACAGACAACAGTGACACCCCACGCCTTATGCTACATTCTTTGGTTTTCAAATAAATCCCTCTGCAAAATTTTAAGGATTTTTTTATGATTACTGATCAATATTTACCAATATGTTGATCAATAGCTCTGAGTTTGGTTGGGTTAAAGACTCCAAAGTCACCCCACACATCAGTGACACCCCTCCCCTTATGCTACATCCTCTGGTTTTCAAAAAAATCCCTCTGCCTAATTTTAAGGATGTTTTTTATGATTATTGATCAATAATTACCCATATATTGATCAATAGCTCTGCTGTTGGTTGGGTTAGGGACTCCAAAATCACCACACACATCAGTGGCATCCTTACCCTTAGGCTACATCCTCTGGTTTTCAAATAAAGCCCTCTGCCTAATTTTAAGGAATTTTTTATAGTTATTGATCAATAATTACCCATATATTGATCAATAGCTCTGCTGTTGATTGGGTTAGGGACTCCAAACTCACCAAACACATTAGTGACATTCCTACCCTTATGCTACAACCTCTGGTTTTCAAATAAATCCCTCTGCCTAATTTTAAGGATTTTTTAATGATTATTGATCAATAATGACCCATATATTGATCAATAGCTCTGCTGTTGGTTGGGTTAGGGACTCCAAAATCACCACACACATCAGTGGCATCCTTACCCTTAGGCTACATCCTCTGGTTTTCAAATAAAGCCCTCTGCCTAATTTTAAGGAATTTTTTTATAGTTATTGATCAATAATTACCCATATATTGATCAATAGCTCTGCTGTTGATTGGGTTAGGGACTCCAAACTCACCAAACACATTAGTGACATCCCTACCCTTATGCTACAACCTCTGGTTTTCAAATAAATCCCTCTGCCTAATTTTAAGGATTTTTTTATGATTATTGATCAATATTTACCCATATATTGATCAATAGCTCTGCTGTTGATTGGGTTAGGGACTCCAAACTCACCAAACACATTAGGTTCATCCCTACCCTGATGCTACATCCTCTGGTTTTCAAATAAATCCCTCTGCCTAATTTTAAGGATTGTTTTATGATTATTGATCAATATTTACCCATATATTGATCAATAGCTCTGCTGTTGATTGGGTTAGGGACTCCAAACTCACCAAACACATTAGGGACATCCCTACCCTTATGCTACATCCTCTGGTTTTCAAATAAATCCCTCTGCCTAATTTTAAGGATTTTTTTTGTTTATTGATCAATATTTATCAATACATTGATCAATAGCTCTGCTGTTGGTTGGGTTAGAGACTCCAAAATCACGGCACACAACAGTGGCTTACCTCCCCTTAGGCTACATTCTCTGGATTTCAAATAATACCCTCTGCCTAATTTTAAGGATTTTTTTTATGACTATTGATCAATATTTACACATATATTGATCAATAGCTCTGAGTTTGGTTGGGTTAGGGATTCCAAAATCACCACACACATCGATGACATCCCTCTCCTTATGCTACATCCTCTGGTTTTCAAATATATCCCTCTGCCTAATTTTAAAGATTTTTTTATGATTATTGATCAATAATTACCCATATATTGATCAATAGCTCTGCTGTTGGTTGGGTTAGGGACTACAAAATCACCACACACATCAGTGGCATCCCTCCCATGAGGCTACATTTCCTGGTTTTGAAATAAGTCCCTCTGCCTAATTTTAAGGAATATTTGATCATTATTGATCAATATTTACCCATATATTGATCAATAGCTCTGCTGTTGGTTGGGTTAGGGACTCCAAAGTCACCCCACACATCAGTGACATCCATCCCCTTATGCTACATCCTCTGGTTTACAAATAAATCCCTCTGCCTAATTTTAAGGATTTTTTTATGATTATTGATCAATAATTACCCATATATTGATCAATAGCTCTGCTGTTGATTGGGTTAGGGATTCCAAAATCACCAAACACATTAGTGGCATCCTTACCCTTAGGCTACAATTTCTGGTTTTCAAAAAAAATCCCTCTGCCTAATTTTAAGGAATTTTTTATTGTTATTGATCAATATTTACCCATATATTGATCAATAGCTCTGCTGTTGGTTGGGTTAGGGACTCCAAAGTCACCCCACACATCAGCGACATCCCTCCCCTTATGCTACATCCTCTGGTTTACAAAAAAATCCCTCTGCCTAATTTTAAGGATTTTTTTATGATTCTTGATCAATAATTACCCATATATTGATCAATAGCTCTGCTGTTGGTTGGGTTAGAGATTCCAAAAACACCACACAACTCGGTGACAACCTTCCCCTTATGCTACATTCTCTGGTTTTCAAATAAATCTCTTTTCCAAGTTTTAAGGATTTTTTTTATGGTTATTGATCAATATTTATCCATATATTGATCAATAGCTCTGTTGTTGATTGGGTTAGGGACTCCAAACTCACCTAACACATTAGTGACATCACTCCTCTTATGCTACATCCTCTGGTTTTCAAATAAATCCCTTTGCCTAATTTTAAGGAATATTTTATCATTATTGATCAATATTTACCCATATATTGATCAATAGCTCTGCTGTTGGTTGGGTTAGGGACTCCAAAATCACAAAACACATTAGTGACATCCCTACTCTTATGCTACAACCTCTGGTTTTCAAATAAATCCCTCTGCCTAATTTTAAGGATTTTAAGGATGGGTAAATATTGATCAATAATCATAAATAAAACTCTTAAAATTAGGCAGAGGGATTTATTTGAAAACCAAAGAATGTAGCATAAGGGGAGGGGTGTCACTGATGTGTGTGATGATTTTGGGGTCCCTTACCCCACCAAACTCAGAGCTATTGATCAATATATTAGTAAATATTGATCAATAATAGTAAATAATTCCTTAAAATTAGACAAAGAGATTAATCTTAAAACCGGGGAATGTAGCATAAAGGGGTGGGATACCACCGATGTGTTTGGTGATTTTGGAGTCCCTAACCCAACCAACAGCAAAGCTATTGATCAGTATATGAGTAAATATTGCTCAATATTAATAAAAAAAAAAATCCTTAAAAATAGGCAGAGGGATTTATTTGAAAACCAAAGAATGTAGCATGAAGGGAGGAATGTCATTGATGTTTTTGGGGAATTTGGAGTCTCTAACTCAACTAACAGCAAAGTTATTGATCAATATATTGATACATATTGATCAATAATCATAAAAAAATCCTTAAAATTAGGCAGAGGGATTTATTTGAAAACCAGAGAATGTAGCATAAGGAGAGGGATGTCATTGATGTGTGGGGTGACTTTGGAGTCCCTAACCCAACCAACAGCAGAGCTATTGATCAATATATGGGTAAATATTGACCAATAATGATAAAATATTCCTTAAAATTAGGCAGAGGGTCTATTTTCAAAACCAGGAAATGTAGCCTAATGGGAGGGATGCCACTGATGTGTGTGGTGATTTTGTAGTCCCTAGCCCAACCAACAGCAGAGCTATTGATCAATATATGGTTAATTATTGATCAATAATCATAAAAAAATCCTTAAAATTAGGCAGAGGGATTTATTTGAAAACAAGAGGATGTAGCATAAGGGGAGGGATGTCACTGATGTGTGGGGTGATTTTGGAGTCTTTAACGCAACCAAACTCAGAGCTATTGATCAATATATTGGTAAATATTGATCAGTAATCATAAAAAAATCCTTAAAATTTGGCAGAGGGATTTATTAGAAAACCAGCGAATGTAGCATAGGGGGAGGGGTGTCACTGATGTGTGTGGTGATTTTGGAGTCCCTAACCCAATTAACAGCCGAGCTATTGATCAATATATGGGTAAATATTGATCAATAATGACACAATATTCCTTAAAATTAGGCAAAGGGAATTATTTGAAAACCAGAGAATGTAGCCTAAGGGTAAGGATGCCACTGATGTGTGTGGTGATTTTGGAGTCCCTAACCCAACCAACAGCAGAGCTATTGATCAATATATGGTTAAATATTGATCAATAATCATAAATAAAATCCTTAAAATTAGGCAGAGGGATTTTTTTGAAAACCAGAGGATGTAGCATAAGGGGAGGGATGTCACTGATGTTTGGGGTGATTTTGGAGTCTTTAACGCAACCAAACTCAGAGCTATTGATCAATATATTGGTAAATATTGATCAGTAATCATAAAAAAATCCTTAAAATTTGGCAGAGGGATTTATTAGAAAACCAGCGAATGTAGCATAGGGGGAGGGGTGTCACTGATGTGTGTGGTGATTTTGGAGTCCCTAACCCAATTAACAGCCGAGCTATTGATCAATATATGGGTAAATATTGATCAATAATGACAAAATATTCCTTAAAATTAGGCAAAGGGAATTATTTGAAAACCAGAGAATGTAGCCTAAGGGTAAGGATGCCACTGATGTGTGTGGTGATTTTGGAGTCCCTAACCCAACCAACAGCAGAGCTATTGATCAATATATGGTTAAATATTGATCAATAATCATAAATAAAATCCTTAAAATTTGGCAGAGGGATTTATTAGAAAACCAGCGAATGTAGCATAGGGGGAGGGGTGTCACTGATGTGTGCAGTCATTTTGGAGTCCCTAACACAACCAACAGCAGAGCTATTGATCAATATATTGATACATATTGATCAATAAATTAAAAAAAATTCTTAAAAATAGGAAGAGGGCTTTATTTCAAAATCAGTAAATGTAGCCTAAGGGGAGGGATGTCACTGATGTGTGTGGTGATTTTGGAGTCCCTAACACAACCAACAGCAGAGCTATTGATCAATATATGGTTAAATATTGATCAATAATCATAAATAAAATCCTTAAAATTAGGCAGAGGGATTTATTTGAAAACCAGAGGATGTAGCATAAGGGGAGGGATGTCACTGATGTTTGGGGTGACTTTGGAGTCTTTAACCCTACCAAACTCAGAGCTATTGATCAATATATGTGTATATATTGATCAGTAATCATAAAAAAATCCTTAAAATTAGGCAGAGGGACTTATTTGAAAACCAGGCAATGTAGCGTAAGAAGAAAGATGTCACTGATGTGTGTGGTGATTTTGGAATCCCTAACCCAACCAACAGCAGAGCTATTGATCAATATATGGTTAAATATTGATCAATAATGATAAAATATTCCTTAAAATCAAGCAAAGGGATTTATTTGAAATCCAGAGGATGTAGCATAAGGGAAGGGATGTCACTGATGTGTTTGGTGATTTTGGAGTCCCTAAATCTATCAACAGCCGAGTTATTGATCAATTTATGGGTAAATATTGATCAATAATGATAAAATATTCCTTAAAATTAGGCAAAGAGATTTATTTAAAAACCAGAGAATGTAGCCTAAGGGTAGGGATGCCACTGATGTGTGTGGTCATTTTGGAGTCCCTAACCCAACCAACAGCAGAGCTATTGATCAATATATTGATACATATTGATCAATAAATTTTAAAAAATTCTTAAAAATAGGAAGAGGGCTTTATTTCAAAATCAGTAAATGTAGCCTAAGGGGAGGGATGCCACTGATGTGTGTGGTGATTTTGGAGTCCCTAACACAACCAACAGCAGAGCTATTGACCAATATATGGTTAAATATTGATCAATAATCATAAATAAAATCCTTAAAATTAGGCAGAGGGATTTATTTGAAAACCAGAGGATGTAGCATAAGGGGAGGGATGTCACTGATGTTTGGGGTGACTTTGGAGTCTTTAACCCTACCAAACTCAGAGCTATTGATCAATATATGTGTATATATTGATCAGTAATCATAAAAAAATCCTTAAAATTAGGCAGAGGGACTTATTTGAAAACCAGGCAATGTAGCGTAAGAAGAAAAATGTCATTGATGTGTGTGGTGATTTTGGAATCCCTAACCCAACCAACAGCAGAGCTATTGATCAATATATGGTTAAATATTGATCAATAATGATAAAATATTCCTTAAAACCAAGCAAAGGGATTTATTTGAAATCCAGAGGATGTAGCATAAGGGAAGAGATGTCACTGATGTGTTTGGTGATTTTGGAGTCCCTAAATCTATCAACAGCCGAGTTATTGATCAATTTATGGGTAAATATTGATCAATAATGATAAAATATTCCTTAAAATTAGGCAAAGAGATTTATTTAAAAACCAGAGAATGTAGCCTAAGGGTAGAGATGCCACTGATGTGTGTGGTCATTTTGGAGTCCCTAACCCAACCAACAGCAGAGCTATTGATCAATATATTGATACATATTGATCAATAAATTTAAAAAAATTCTTAAAAATAGGAAGAGGGCTTTATTTCAAAATCAGTAAATGTAGCCTAAGGGGAGGGATGCCACTGATGTGTGTGGTGATTTTGGAGTCCCTAACACAACCAACAGCAGAGCTATTGATCAATATATGGTTAAATATTGAACAATAATCATAAATAAAATCCTTAAAATTAGGCAGAGGGATTTATTTGAAAACCAGAGAATGTAGCATAAGGGGAGGGATGTCACTGATTTGTGTGGTAATTTTGGAGTCTCTAACTCAACCAACAGCAGAGCTATTGATCAATATATTGGCAAATTATGGTCAATATGCATTTAAAAAAATTCTTAAAATTAGGCAAAGGAATTTATTAGAAAACCAGCAGTTGTTGGATAATTGGGAGTACTTCATTGATGGTGTAGTGATTTAGGAGTGTTTACCCCAACTCAAAAAGGGGAGCCACTGATTCATTTGAGGGTATAAATGATTAACAAGCATTTAAAATAAATCCCCCAAATTTATCAAAATAATTTATTTAAAAAACGAGTGTTGTAGTGTGATCCTGAAAATGTCATGAATGTGCCCAGTGATTTTGGACTCCTTATATTAAACAATATTATAGATATAGATGGATATTCAGTTTATTAATGATTTTTAAGTACAAACATTGTCCAAAATTAAACAACGCTTTTTTTTTTATCCAAAAGCACTGTCTCAATATGATTATGTTAATGTCTTTGATGTGTTCGTTGAATTCATAATCACAAATTGTGGCGTTATTGTTTTTTCCCCCTCCTCATCTAGTATTTTGCAGACGGTCCCTTGCGCGCTCACCCAGCCTCTGCTGCTCATAGAGATCAATTGCGTCTTTTCACCGAAAGAAACGGTTTAAATATTTTACAAATGTCTTTTTTTGACATTGTAGCTGGTAGTCCGTGTTATGAAGGAGGTATAAAGGCGACTTTGGTGTTTCGACGACGTTTTGTCTGAGAGGTATTGATCGCGAAAGTCCGAATCTGCCAATATCTTGCCAACTTTACTTAAGTGTGTACCTCTAGATGTTATGCTTATTAAGTAGTAATAAATAGGCACATAGTCGGTATGCACAGCCGATTTGAAGCCCGCTACAACTTTAATAAATCACCCCTCTTTTTTTTTCAAGATGACGTACATTACCAAAATCGAATGTTTTTTCCGCTTTCTGCCACTTAGGGACTTAAGTAAAGTTGGCAAGATATTGGCAGATTCGGACTTTCGCGATCAATACCTCTCAGACAAAACGTCGTCGAAACACCAAAGTCGCCTTTATACCTCCTTCATAACACGGACTACCAGCTACAATGTCAAAAAAAGACATTTGTAAAATATTTAAACCGTTTCTTTCGGTGAAAAGACGCAATTGATCTCTATGAGCAGCAGAGGCTGGGTGAGCGCGCAAGGGACCGTCTGCAAAATACTAGATGAGGAGGGGGAAAAAACAATAACGCCACATTTTGTGATTATGAATTCAACGAACACATCAAAGACATTAACATAATCATATTGAGACAGTGCTTTTGGATAAAAAAAAGCGTTTGTTTAATTTTGGACAATGTTTGTACTTAAAAATCATTAATAAACTGAATATCCATCTATAGCTCCAATATTGTTTAATATAAGGAGTCCAAAATCACTGGGCACATTCATGACATTTTCATGATCACACTACAACACTCGTTTTTTAAATAAATTATTTTGATAAATTTGGGGGATTTATTTTAAATGCTTGTTAATCATTTATACCCTCAAATGAATCAGTGGCTCCCCTTTTTGAGTTGGGGTAAACACTCCTAAATCACTACACCATCAATGAAGTACTCCCAATTATCCAACAACTGCTGGTTTTCTAATAAATTCCTTTGCCTAATTTTAAGAATTTTTTTAAATGCATATTGACCATAATTTGCCAATATATTGATCAATAGCTCTGCTGTTGGTTGAGTTAGAGACTCCAAAATTACCACACAAATCAGTGACATCCCTCCCCTTATGCTACATCCTCTGGTTTTCAAATAAATCCCTCTGCCCAATTTTAAGGATTTTATTTATGATTATTGATCAATATTTAACCATATATTGATCAATAGTTCTGCTGTTGGTTGTGTTAGGGACTCCAAAATCACCACACACATCAGTGGCATCCCTCCCCTTAGGCTACATTTACTGATTTTGAAATAAAGCCCTCTTCCTATTTTTAAGAATTTTTTTAAATTTATTGATCAATATGTATCAATATATTGATCAATAGCTCTGCTGTTGGTTGGGTTAGGGACTCCAAAATGACCACACACATCAGTGGCATCCCTACCCTTAGGCTACATTCTCTGGTTTTTAAATAAATCTCTTTGCCTAATATTAAGGAATATTTTATCATTATTGATCAATATTTACCCATAAATTGATCAATAACTCGGCTGTTGATTGATTTAGGGACTCCAAAATCACCAAACACATCAGTGACATCCCTTCCCTTATGCTACATCCTCTGGATTTCAAATAAATCCCTTTGCTTGGTTTTAAGGAATATTTTATCATTATTGATCAATATTTAACCATATATTGATCAATAGCTCTGCTGTTGGTTGGGTTAGGGATTCCAAAATCACCACACACATCAGTGACATTTTTCTTCTTACGCTACATTGCCTGGTTTTCAAATAAGTCCCTCTGCCTAATTTTAAGGATTTTTTTATGATTACTGATCAATATATACACATATATTGATCAATAGCTCTGAGTTTGGTAGGGTTAAAGACTCCAAAGTCACCCCAAACATCAGTGACATCCCTCCCCTTATGCTACATCCTCTGGTTTTCAAATAAATCCCTCTGCCTAATTTTAAGGATTTTATTTATGATTATTGATCAATATTTAACCATATATTGATCAATAGTTCTGCTGTTGGTTGTGTTAGGGACTCCAAAATCACCACACACATCAGTGGCATCCCTCCCCTTAGGCTACATTTACTGATTTTGAAATAAAGCCCTCTTCCTATTTTTAAGAATTTTTTAAAATTTATTGATCAATATGTATCAATATATTGATCAATAGCTCTGCTGTTGGTTGGGTTAGGGACTCCAAAATGACCACACACATCAGTGGCATCCCTACCCTTAGGCTACATTCTCTGGTTTTTAAATAAATCTCTTTGCCTAATTTTAAGGAATATTTTATCATTATTGATCAATATTTACCCATAAATTGATCAATAACTCGGCTGTTGATAGATTTAGGGACTCCAAAATCACCAAACACATCAGTGACATCCCTTCCCTTATGCTACATCCTCTGGATTTCAAATAAATCCCTTTGCTTGATTTTAAGGAATATTTTATCATTATTGATCAATATTTAACCATATATTGATCAATAGCTCTGCTGTTGGTTGGGTTAGGGATTCCAAAATCACCACACACATCAGTGACATCTTTCTTCTTACGCTACATTGCCTGGTTTTCAAATAAGTCCCTCTGCCTAATTTTAAGGATTTTTTTATGATTACTGATCAATATATACACATATATTGATCAATAGCTCTGAGTTTGGTAGGGTTAAAGACTCCAAAGTCACCCCAAACATCAGTGACATCCCTCCCCTTATGCTACATCCTCTGGTTTTCAAATAAATCCCTCTGCCTAATTTTAAGGATTTTATTTATGATTATTGATCAATATTTAACCATATATTGATCAATAGCTCTGCTGTTGGTTGTGTTAGGGACTCCAAAATCACCACACACATCAGTGACATCCCTCCCCTTAGGCTACATTTACTGATTTTGAAATAAAGCCCTCTTCCTATTTTTAAGAATTTTTTTTAATTTATTGATCAATATGTATCAATATATTGATCAATAGCTCTGCTGTTGGTTGTGTTAGGGACTCCAAAATGACTGCACACATCAGTGACACCCCTCCCCCTATGCTACATTCGCTGGTTTTCTAATAAATCCCTCTGCCAAATTTTAAGGATTTTATTTATGATTATTGATCAATATTTAACCATATATTGATCAATAGCTCTGCTGTTGGTTGGGTTAGGGACTCCAAAATCACCACACACATCAGTGGCATCCTTACCCTTAGGCTACATTCTCTGGTTTTC
Source organism: Hippichthys cyanospilos (assembly GCF_059441005.1). Taxonomy (NCBI): domain Eukaryota; kingdom Metazoa; phylum Chordata; class Actinopteri; order Syngnathiformes; family Syngnathidae; genus Hippichthys; species Hippichthys cyanospilos. The sequence goes on from NC_142383.1 coordinate 18,674, forward strand.
AAATAATTCCCTTTGCCTAATTTTAAGGAATATTTTGTCATTATTGATCAATATTTACCCATATATTGATCAATAGCTCGGCTGTTAATTGGGTTAGGGACTCCAAAATCACCACACACATCAGTGACACCCCTCCCCCTATGCTACATTCGCTGGTTTTCTAATAAATCCCTCTGCCAAATTTTAAGGATTTTTTTATGATTACTGATCAATATTTACCAATATATTGATCAATAGCTCTGAGTTTGGTTGCGTTAAAGACTCCAAAATCACCCCAAACATCAGTGACATCCCTCCCCTTATGCTACATCCTCTGGTTTTCAAAAAAATCCCTCTGCCTAATTTTAAGGATTTTATTTATGATTATTGATCAATATTTAACCATATATTGATCAATAGCTCTGCTGTTGGTTGGGTTAGGGACTCCAAAATCACCACACACATCAGTGGCATCCTTACCCTTAGGCTACATTCTCTGGTTTTCAAATAATTCCCTTTGCCTAATTTTAAGGAATATTGTGTCATTATTGATCAATATTTACCCATATATTGATCAATAGCTCGGCTGTTAATTGGGTTAGGGACTCCAAAATCACCACACACATCAGTGACACCCCTCCCCCTATGCTACATTCGCTGGTTTTCTAATAAATCCCTCTGCCAAATTTTAAGGATTTTTTTATGATTACTGATCAATATTTACCAATATATTGATCAATAGCTCTGAGTTTGGTTGCGTTAAAGACTCCAAAATCACCCCACACATCAGTGACATCCCTCCCCTTATGCTACATCCTCTTGTTTTCAAATAAATCCCTCTGCCTAATTTTAAGGATTTTTTTATGATTATTGATCAATAATTAACCATATATTGATCAATAGCTCTGCTGTTGGTTGGGCTAGGGACTACAAAATCACCACACACATCAGTGGCATCCCTCCCATTAGGCTACATTTCCTGGTTTTGAAAATAGACCCTCTGCCTAATTTTAAGGAATATTTTATCATTATTGGTCAATATTTACCCATATATTGATCAATAGCTCTGCTGTTGGTTGGGTTAGGGACTCCAAAGTCACCCCACACATCAATGACATCCCTCTCCTTATGCTACATTCTCTGGTTTTCAAATAAATCCCTCTGCCTAATTTTAAGGATTTTTTTATGATTATTGATCAATATGTATCAATATATTGATCAATAACTTTGCTGTTAGTTGAGTTAGAGACTCCAAATTCCCCAAAAACATCAATGACATTCCTCCCTTCATGCTACATTCTTTGGTTTTCAAATAAATCCCTCTGCCTATTTTTAAGGATTTTTTTTTTTTATTAATATTGAGCAATATTTACACATATACTGATCAATAGCTTTGCTGTTGGTTGGGTTAGGGACTCCAAAATCACCAAACACATCGGTGGTATCCCACCCCTTTATGCTACATTCCCCGGTTTTCAGATTAATCTCTTTGTCTAATTTTAAGGAATTATTTACTATTATTGATCAATATTTACTAATATATTGATCAATAGCTCTGAGTTTGGTGGGGTAAGGGACCCCAAAATCATCACACACATCAGTGACACCCCTCCCCTTATGCTACATTCTTTGGTTTTCAAATAAATCCCTCTGCCTAATTTTAAGAGTTTTATTTATGATTATTGATCAATATTTACCCATCCTTAAAATCCTTAAAATTAGGCAGAGGGATTTATTTGAAAACCAGAGGTTGTAGCATAAGGGTAGGGATGTCACTAATGTGTTTTGTGATTTTGGAGTCCCTAACCCAACCAACAGCAGAGCTATTGATCAATATATGGGTAAATATTGATCAATAATGATAAAATATTCCTTAAAATTAGGCAAAGGGATTTATTTGAAAACCAGAGGATGTAGCATAAGAGGAGTGATGACACTAATGTGTTAGGTGAGTTTGGAGTCCCTAACCCAATCAACAACAGAGCTATTGATCAATATATGGATAAATATTGATCAATAACCATAAAAAAAATCCTTAAAACTTGGAAAAGAGATTTATTTGAAAACCAGAGAATGTAGCATAAGGGGAAGGTTGTCACCGAGTTGTGTGGTGTTTTTGGAATCTCTAACCCAACCAACAGCAGAGCTATTGATCAATATATGGGTAATTATTGATCAAGAATCATAAAAAAATCCTTAAAATTAGGCAGAGGGATTTTTTTGAAAACCAGAAGATGTAGCATAAGGGGAGGGATGTCGCTGATGTGTGGGGTGACTTTGGAGTCCCTAACCCAACCAACAGCAGAGCTATTGATCAATATATGGGTAAATATTGATCAATAACCATAAAAAATTCCTTAAAATTAGGCAGAGGGATTTTTTTTGAAAACCAGAAATTGTAGCCTAAGGGTAAGGATGCCACTAATGTGTTTGGTGATTTTGGAATCCCTAACCCAATCAACAGCAGAGCTATTGATCAATATATGGGTAATTATTGATCAAGAATCATAAAAAAATCCTTAAAATTAGGCAGAGGGATTTTTTTGTAAACCAGAGGATGTAGCATAAGGGGAGGGATGTCGCTGATGTGTGGGGTGACTTTGGAGTCCCTAACCCAACCAACAGCAGAGCTATTGATCAATATATGGGTAAATATTGATCAATAACCATAAAAAATTCCTTAAAATTAGGCAGAGGGATTTTTTTTGAAAACCAGAAATTGTAGCCTAAGGGTAAGGATGCCACTGATGTGTTTGGTGATTTTGGAATCCCTAACCCAATCAACAGCAGAGCTATTGATCAATATATGGGTAATTATTGATCAATAATCATAAAAAAATCCTTAAAATTAGGCAGAGGGATTTATTTGTAAACCAGAGGATGTAGCATAAGGGGATGGATGTCACTGATGTGTGGGGTGACTTTGGAGTCCCTAACCCAACCAACAGCAGAGCTATTGATCAATATATGGGTAAATATTGATCAATAATGATCAAATATTCCTTAAAATTAGGCAGAGGGACTTATTTCAAAACCAGGAAATGTAGCCTAATGGGAGGGATGCCACTGATGTGTGTGGTGATTTTGTAGTCCCTAACCCAACCAACAGCAGAGCTATTGATCAATATATGGGTAATTATTGATCAATAATCATAAAAAAATCCTTAAAATTAGGCAGAGGGATATATTTGAAAACCAGAGGATGTAGCATAAGGAGAGGGATGTCATCGATGTGTGTGGTGATTTTGGAATCCCTAACCCAACCAAACTCAGAGCTATTGATCAATATAAGTGTAAATATTGATCAATAGTCATAAAAAAAATCCTTAAAATTAGGCAGAGGGTATTATTTGAAATCCAGAGAATGTAGTCTAAGGGGAGGTAAGCCACTGTTGTGTGCCGTGATTTTGGAGTCTCTAACCCAACCAACAGCAGAGCTATTGATCAATATATTGATAAATATTGATCAATAAACAAAAAAAATCCTTAAAATTAGGCAGAGGGATTTATTTGAAAACCAGAGAATGTAGCATAAGGGTAGGGATGTCACTAATGTGTTTGGTGAGTTTGGAGTCCCTAACCCAATCAACAGCAGAGCTATTGATCAATATATGGGTAATTATTGATCAATAACTATAAAAAATTCCTTAAAATTAGGCAGAGGGCTTTATTTGAAAACCAGAGGATGTAGCCTAAGGGTAAGGATGCCACTGATGTGTGTGGTGATTTTGGAGTCCCTAACCCAACCAACAGCAGAGCTATTGATCAATATATGAGTGATTATTGATCAATAATCATAAAAAAATCCTTAAAATTAGGCAGAGGGATTTATTTGAAAACCAGAGGTTGTAGCATAAGGGTAGGAATGTCACTAATGTGTTTGGTGAGTTTGGAGTCCCTAACCCAATCAACAGCAGAGCTATTGATCAATATATGGGTAATTATTGATCAATAACTATAAAAAATTCCTTAAAATTAGGCAGAGGGCTTTATTTAAAAACCAGAGGATGTAGCCTAAGGGTAAGGATGCCACTGATGTGTGTGGTGATTTTGGAGTCCCTAACCCAACCAACAGCAGAGCTATTGATCAATATATGGGTAATTATTGATCAATAATCATAAAAAACATCCTTAAAATTAGGCAGAGGGATTTTTTTGAAAACCAGAGGATGTAGCATAAGGGGAGGGGTGTCACTGATGTGTGGGGTGACTTTGGAGTCTTTAACCCAACCAAACTCAGAGCTATTGATCAATATATTGGTAAATATTGATCAGTAATCATAAAAAAATCCTTAAAATTTTGCAGAGGGATTTATTTGAAAACCAAAGAATGTAGCATAAGGCGAGGGTTGTCACTGTTGTCTGTGGTGATTTTGGAGTCCCTAACTCAACCAACAGCAGAGCTATTAATCAATATATTGGTAAATTATGGTCAATATGCATTTAAAAAATCCTTAAAATTAGGCAAAGGAATTTATTAGAAAACCAGCAGTTGTTGCATAATTGGGAGTACTTCATTGATGGTTGTAGTGATTTAGGAGGGTTTACCCCAACTCAAAAAGGGGAGCCACTGATTCTTTTTGAGGGTATAAATGATTAACAAGCATTTAAAATAAAGCCCCAAAATTTATCAAAATAATTCATTTAAAAAACGAGTGTTGTAGTGCGATCATGAAAATGTCATGAATGCCCAGTGATTTTGGACTCCTTATATTAAACAATATTGGAGCTATAGATGAATATACAGTTTATTAATGATTTTTAAGTACACAAATTATCCAAAATTAAACAAACGCTTTTTTTATTCAAAAGCACTGTCCCAATATGATTATGTTAATGTCTTTGATTTGTTCGTTGAATTCATAATCACAAATTGTGACGTTATTGTTTTTTTCCCCCTCCTCATCTAGTAATTTGCAGACTGTCCCTTGCGCGCTCGCCCAGCCTCTGCTGCTCATAGAGCTCAATTGCGTCTTTTCACCGAAAGAAACGGTTTAAATATTTTACAAATGTCTTTTTTTGACATTGTAGCTGGCAGTCTGTGTTACGAAGGAGGCATAAAGGCGACTTTGGTGTTTCGACGACGTTTTATCTGAGAGGTATTGATCGCGAAAGTCCGAATCTGCCAATATCTTGCCAACTTTACTTAAGTGAGGTACACAGGGGCTTGAGAATGCACACCATTCATAACATCACCCTTAATAATTTAATGAAGCAACCCTCAATTTCCAGAGCATTCAAAACCAATAGTTTCTTTTCTTTTACTTTTTATTTTTGCAGCCATTGATTATTAACTAATAAACGTGACTACATAAGAAATAAAGTATTTGCACTCACCAATACGGGCCCGCACAGTACCTCCATTTATAAATGAAATGGTTAAGACCGAAAGACTTTGACCGAGCAAGAACAGTTTTTGAGCACATAAAAATATATTGATTTTCTGTGTTTGCGACCTCTGCGTTTTCGCTGAGCACGTAAGGACACAACTCAAGCGTGAGCGAAGGATTTGGAGCGAGCAAAATGTTTTTCTGTGCTGGACTGACTGCTTCGGCCAAAATTCTTGTGGTAGACAAGTGTGAGCAGTCTGGGTGTTGTCCAGGTTGTCTCATGAGGTTTGAAGAGGGTAATGTGGACAAAGTGTGATTCCTTTTGATACAGCATTTTGTTGGAATAAAGTTACTGAGAAATACAAGCAGCTTGTCTAAAATGCATCAAGTAAAAGCACAAAAGAAAAACCTCTCTGAAATTGAATATCATTATATCATAATGTTTAATTATAAACATTTAATTCTCTGGATATTATAATGATTATAATATGCAGAGAATTAAATGTATTTTGTGGCATTTAACAATCTGGCCAATTTGCATCAAAGGGGGTTCCACTGTATGACACAATTTTACTGTTAAGCACTCAAGTATGCTGGCAGCATAATCGATGCAACACTGAATGGTGTTAAACTGAATGCGAGAAACAAACGCGAAAAGTAATTCCTAAGAAGTTAAGAACAAAATTAGTTGGTAGAGTATGCCTGAACAGTGGAGAGTGTTTTTTTTAATGTCTTATTAAATAAATCAAGATAAGATAGTTGAATAGCTGCACAATAAGAAATGTAAAAAAAAAAAAAAGGGAATAGAAACAAATCTGTTCCAGCAGCAAAGAATTTCCAATTGACTTTTTTTTCTTATTCAAACTTTAGGGCAGGGATCACCAAACTTTTTGAAACCGAGAGCAATTCTTTGGTACTGAGTAATACGAAGGACTACCAGTGGTGGCGGTTGGCAAAGAAATACCGTGCATTCGCCGGAAGAGGGCAATGTTGTATTGAAACGTAACCTAATTTTGTTCTGTTCGATTTTTATATTTTGTATTTCGGTTGAAATGGCTCCATATTATTTCTAAGTCCACTGGAGCAATAGTGTTAATTTATGGATGATTTTCAATCCGTCAGCTAGCAGAGTTTATTAAGGGTTGCGAAAGGGGCTTCCGGGAAAATCATTCACGCTGCTGTCATCAAGTCAGACGCGACGGCACGCGTATATCCGAAGACGTAGTGTTCCAGCTTTGTCTATGTTTAGCGGCCCAAAGTGGTATGTATGAGTTTGGTTTATGTTTAAATGCATATTATGTTGTCCGTAGCTGACATCTCTTTTGTATGTGTCAGTTCTACGGTGTGAACTGTTGCAAACAAGTGCAGTCAGTAAAGCATTAGTACGAAGAACCTTGGTGTCTCTCCCTTTTTTTGGACAAAGCCGGCATAACCAGTTTATGTGAAGACCTTGATCATGTGATTGATTTCTCACAAGAATTAAGGATCAGCTGTAGTAAATCAAGTGTAATATGTCATGTATATGTGATTTGCATAATCGTTAGTAAAATTCCTGGAAAATTACAATGGTCTATCACTTGAACTATTATAACTATTATAGCAGACCAGGTCTGCTGGTTATTCATGTGATTTTTGGGGGCGACCCAGTGCCTGCGGCCACTACGTGGATGACCCCTGCTTTAGGTAATTCAATTATGCTGGTAGCATAAACTCTCAAGCAATGTATTATTCAATGACACGGAATTCAAAGTTCAAAGGAAGTTGCATGGTAGAATAGGCTAAAAGACGGTGGAAGAGGTTGAGCAATGTCTTGTTTTCCTGTAGTTTGAACATGTTTCCCATTGGGTGAATAAACATTTAAATATGAACAAATGTTGTTTTAGTCGAGGGGGTATCATACAGTGGAAAGTCCTCATTGTAACTACAATAGTATTTCTTAATGGAGAATTAATGATAAAATAGGAGATGAATAGATGCACAGAGTAGTACCAAAAAAAAAAAATAATGGGAACAAATCTGGTCCAATCGCATCAAAGGTGTTTCCACTTTAAGGCACTTCCATTTTTTTTTACTGTAAAGGGTAACTATACATTTAAATATGAAGAAGTACAGTGTTTTAGTAAAGGCAGTATCAAACAGTGGAAAGTCCTCATTCTAACTGCTGTAAAATTTCTTAATGAAGAATTAATGATAAAACAGATGAATTGATGCACAAAAAAAATAGCATCAAAGGTGTTTCCACTGTCTGACTCATTCATTTTATTACTGTAACGGACTCAAGTATGCTGGCAGCATTAACCGGTAACTGATGAAACACTGAATGATGCTGAACTGAATGTTGGTTACAACAGCTGAAAAGTAGTTACTAAGACAATTCGGAGGAAATTGGTTGATACAATAGGCTTAAAAACAGCAGAGGGTGTGTGCGTGTGTGTGTATGTACACACACACACACACACACACATTATATATATATATATATATATATATATATATATATATATATATATATATATATTTTTTTTTTTTTTTATAACAGGCTTCTCATTTCATGACTGTACATTCGAATGTCACCTTACACCAAAAACAGAAGTGCTGCATCAGTCCATCACACTGTTTTAGCTGAGGGGTTTTCATACAGTGGAAAGACAGAATTTAATCTCATAATAACTGCTTTAAGATTTCTTAATGAAGACGTAATGATAAAATAGTGGATGAAAAGATGCACAAAGACTTATGTAAAAAAATGGATTAAAGGAATAGAAACAAATCTCTAAGATCAAACAAGCTTGTCAAAAATTTTAAGTGCAAACCATTGAAAAAGGAGACCAACAAATACAAATACAATGGTTTACGAACTCCCTCTTTTACAAACTTTTCATTTTACGAACGTGGACCGCGGCGTTTTTTGTCCCCCTCTTACGCACAAACCTTTCGTTTTACGAACAATCCAACATGCCCCAACATGCCGGTCAATGTGTCCGCACTATTTTTTTCGCTTTGCTGCATCAACAAAATCAACTGTTCTCACATGTCACGGTAACGCTGATATGCTATTGCTCTTACAATGTTACAGTCACTGTGTCAGTCACGGTGTCAGTCACGGAGATGCTGATATGCTATTGGTCGATTAAGGTCACAGTCCTGGTCTCAGTCACGGAGATGCGGATATGCTATTGGCCAGCGTCACGTCAATCAGAGAAATGCCAATGTGCTATTGGCCGAACGCCTTCATCTAGCTTGATGGCACAGCCGGTCGGTGTGTTGTGAAGACTTTGCAAACTTTATCTGTTAGACATGGCTTCTAAAATTGCGAGTGGTGGTAAAGGAAGAAATAAGAGGATGATGACAATAGAAACGAAGCAGGAGATAATAAAAAAATACGGAGGCGCACGCATAGTTAACCTTGCTCGTGAGTATGGCCGAAACCGCTCGGCATTCTTCTAAGGGCAAGACTTTCCTTGCCAGGGGACGGACCTCGGTCAACAACAAAATGGAGAGGCTTCTTCTATTATGGATTAAAGTGAAGGAAATCGCCTGTGATATGTTCTCGTTTGAGAAAAGTTTTCATTTAAGAAAATAAATAAATTCTGCGGGTTGGTCTCTGCTCCCCTCCGCCTCCACCCAGCTCAAGTCACGTCGCCCCAAAGGTAAATGTCATTTTTCCTTTGTATATTTGTTTAATTTAACTGTACAGTAGATTGTTACTACTTTTTAATATGTGTATAAAGTCATGATGTTTTTACCTAAGGTTTTTGCACGCGTTGCACGCATTCACTAATTAACATAGGTTTGGATTTCCCGTCATACGAGCAATTCGAGTTACGAGCATAGCTGCTGAACGGATTAAGTTCGTAACACGGGGGTCCACTGTAGTTGTGTGATGTGAAGCAGTACATTATAGCTTCGTGTGTCAAGAGTGAGAGATTGTATTTATGTTATGGAATATTAAGATGTTACATGAAACATTGTCTGTATCAACGGCAGTGGTTAGATTTTGGAGCTGATTTGTTCTCATTCCATAATTTGCTAGGGCTGCGATTGGCTGGCAACCAGTTGAGAGTGTCCCTCACCCACTGCCGAAGACAGCTGGCATAGACACCAGCAAGTGAGCGGTCCGCGTGAGGCTATGCGCCGACAAATAGATGGATGGATATAATTTGCGAGGGTAAAAGTTAACACAGGCAATAACAAATTGAGGTAGATGTGCCTCCCAGAATGCTTGTTTGATCTCAGAGATTTAACGAAATCATGAGTATGGTACATACAAATGTATTTAAACAAATGCATGAGTGAAAAGGTATTTCATAGAGCAACCTTTGCAGAGCACACAGATGATGGCAAAAATGTATCTATGGATACAGATCATGTAGGTTGGATTGGGGGACTAGGACTGTTCTTTTCAATGCAGGGACAACAGCGTAAGAACAGGAAAAGAGATTGCATTCTAAGGATAGGATGGCGTCATGGTCCTTGTAAACTCCTCAGCAAGGTCGCATGATGAAAAGATGAAGGAGGTGGTGAAGACTAAAGCTGTAAAAAGATAACGCTGCATTTAAAACACCACTTAATAGCAATTTGGCTACTCCTATTGGCGATTTACAAATGAATCGGCAGAAGTGGTGCTTGGTTGTCCGTGGTCTTCATGTTGTTGGCACTTGTTTTCTTTTTCTTCTTCATTTTTACTTTTTTTTTTGTCTCTTGGGGAAAAAGGAGAACACACGACAAAACTTCCATGATGCTGACATCATCTTTCATTTTCTACAATACAGTAAATTAGTATATCACACTCATGCCCAATCAAGTATCCAGTGACATGAATACACTCACATATTTGTTACTGTGATTCTGCTATAAACTGCTTGTGCACCCGAACAAAGAGCCTGTTAAAAAAGAAAGGAAATATTTTTACAACATTTAATGGCTTTAGGAAAAAAGATAGGCTTAATGATTAGCAGTTTACCTTGAAGAGAGGAGATGTTCCAGATGACAACAGGTCCTTGAGCAAGCAGTACAATGGCTCATCAAAATCTTCTACTTGGTGGCAAACGTCCAGCTGTTGTTTGGATGAATGAAATGTGGAGCCACAGGAAACAAGTGGACAGCATCAGTCTACAATAACGAAACAAATCCGTTAAGGGGGTGAAAACAAAAGCTGAGAAAGATATCCACATTTTTTTAGCTGTAATTGACATAAATTACGGCAACTCTCTCCTTTCTCCTGAACAAAGGACCTGTTAGAAATACTGTAGATGGGACAAAAATTACTTATGATGAGCTACTTACCTTTTCCTACCAATAGAAAGAAAATGGTCTGTAGAAAGCACAAAACAGACGTGTTTTAATCCAGAGGGGAACTGCCACTGGACAAGCCTGATGATGTGTCATCAAAGCCTTTGACGCGGTGGTGATCTTCCACTCGTTCTTTGGATGAATGCAACATGTGGAGCCACAGGCAACAAGTGGAAAACATCGGTCTCCAAAAAAGAAACAAAATACACTGAGGAGGTGACAACAAAAGCTGATAGAGATATGCACATTTTTTGTTTTAACTGAAATAAATCACAGCAATTTACACCAGAATGAGGACAACTCCTGCTTGATTGCTGGCTCTTTCTCCTGAACAAAGAACCCGTTAGAAGTAGATGGGACAAAAGTTACTGTCGTTACAAAAGAAGATGATGAGCTACTTAGCTTTTCCAACCAATTAAAGAAGGAAAAAACAGACTTGTTTTAATCCAGAGGGAAACTGCCAATGGACAAGCCTGATGATGTGTCATCAAACTCTTGCACACGGTGGTGATCTTTTCTTTGGATGAATGCAATGTGTGGAGCCACAGGCAACATGGGGAACACATAGGCCTGCAAACAAGAAACACATTCAGGGGGTGAGGACAAACTGCAAAAGAGAGGCGAACCTATAGTTTGTTTTAACTCTTTTAGTGCCAAGCGTTATCGGAAAAGGAAACCTCGAGAGAGCCAGTGTATTTTGCATTTTCAATCATCTTTCACGGCCAACAGAATATTGGATACTATGTCTATGTAAATATGTAAATGTAAAAAAAAAATGAAAATATGAATATATCACATGAAAGATTGACTACCATTCCTTTGAATGCATGTTCAGTTGACAATAGTTATGTTTTATATGTAAAAACACTGTTATCTAGTGGTCACATTTTATCACAACAGAGCTTACAGAACTTATTTTAGATAAGCATTAGTAGTCAAGAGTGTATTCTCATTATGAGTGTATTCTCCATAAGAACATACTTATAACTTTATTATTTAGTTATTATTGTGATTACTATTATTAAAGGGTAGAATTCTTGTCCATGGCACTGAAAGCATTAACTGACACAGTTCACGGCAACTTACACTGGAATGAAGAGAAGTCCTTGCTTGTCTGCCACCCTGGTTTTCAAGTCAGTGCTTCCACGATGTATATTTATGGGCACCGATCATTTTAATCTGGGGGAAAAAAAAAGGAATTCAGAACCATTGAGTACAAATATATAACATATATAAATAATAAATAAATATATATACAAAAGTAAAACAGACTTGGCTTTGTCTTACAATATATGTGTAAGATAAACTGACTGATTTAATAGTGCAACAGCTTTGCTTTATGTATTCTAATTGCTATTTTTCTGGCTGATTCATTAGTACAACAGCTTTGCTTCATGTATTCTAACTTACTTTTTCAGACACCACAGCGCCTCTTTGTCTCATATGTGTGTGTGTGTTAAAAACAATGTCAAGGTCAAGGCCTGAATCGCAAGTTATCTGCAAGTTCTGCCACGGTGCACAATGCTCATGTTGTGTGACGGTTGAATTGTGAGACCCCCACACCTCAGTAACAGTTTTTTAATAAAAAGACTGCAGTCCGAAAGCTCGGAGAGAGAGAGGGAAGAGAGACTTTGCAACGAGGCTGACATGGTCACGCTCTTTTTCGAGCTCTCCCCACTGCAGTGGTAAAACTTAATCTCTGACTCCTGTGTTGTTATTTACACCTCTCCTCGGGTCATTTGTGGGGTATCAAGCCCACTTCAAACCCAACAATATGTAAATATCCTTTCCATTTATATCTCTACAATGGCATGCCGTTTAAATTCATATGTCATGCGTAATGTCCAGTCATATGCACGTGCAATCAGAAAGTGACATGAAAAACGCACACAAGTGGCTTCTGTTCTAGTATTGACGTCTATTTCCTCTGAACAAATATCCTGATAAAATACACGGGCCAAAAATTATTTTACTGGCTTTACAAAGGAAGACAGGTTGAATGATGAGCGACTTACCTTTTCCTACGAATAAAAGAAGACAGTCTGAAGAGAGCAGAAAACAGACTTGGTTTAATCCAGATCTACAAAATATAATCAAAATAGATGGTAGTGAGGACGACTGCTCCAAAAGATAGGCAGACCTACAATTGGTTTTAACTGACATACAGTAGTTCACAGTAACTTACACTGGAATTGTCACGTTTCTTGTCTTTTTAGTTTGTGTTGATTTGCAGACTGTCTCCTTCCTCCGCATTGGGCGGGGCCATCGGACACTCACACCTGTTGCGCATCTCGTCAGAGGGCTTTATAAGCTGGCCGGCACTTACAAACAAGCCTTTGCCGGGTTATCCCCTCGTCAAGCTCGCTTGCCGTCCCGTGAATCCCAGCGCTCTTGACCTCACGTCCCACCTTCTCGAGTCTTCTTGGTTTGTACTTTGTGCGTGTTATGTTTTACGGCTTGTGAACGATTTCTGTTGCTACTTTGTTTGCAGTCATCCCCCGTGGACTCACGTCCTCCTTGCTGCCCTTCTTCCCCGTGGACTTTAGATCCAGACGTTCTCGTCTCGCTTTGTGTTGGTACTTTGTGACTTTGGTTTGCTACTTTGCCTTCGGACTGTTTTTGTGTTTTTCTCACGCCTTGCGTGCTCCTTTTGTTAATAAACTCAGTAACTTCACCTCTCGTGCCTAGTTGGGGTCCATTCCCATTTGGGATCCGCGGGTTATTCGTGACAGGAATGAAGAGAAGTCCTGCTTGGCTGCCACCTTGGTTTACAAGTCAGTGCTCCTTGATGTATGTATTTGGGCACCCATTCTTCTACCCTGTGAGAAAAAGGGGAATACAATAGTGTCGAGTAGAAATTCGCATGCTGCAAAGGCGAGATGGGCTTGGCTCTTTCCAACATTTAAGTATAACCATTTCATTTTCTACAATGGTAGCACATTAAGATTATGTACACACATATCTATGCTCTCTATTATGAGATGAATCTACCATCTCTTCAGAACAACTAACCTGTTTAAAGTAGAGGAGAGTAAAATGACAACACTTACAGTTGACAAAAAAATATTTTATAGAGACTTACTTGGTCTGTTTTCTGCTGTCATTTCACGCTGACGATTATTACATTGTCAAAATTGTGAACAAAAATAATTCCACTAGACCCTCCCTCCCCAAAGATTTTTATACTTTCTCTGTACATTGTCTCTCCTCCTCACCTTCCACTCACCTTACACACACGTTAAACCGTCTTCGCAGCAGATTTCATCCTATCAAATGTCAACATATAATCCCACCACTCCCTCCCATCGACTTGACCCCTCCATTCCTCCATTTTTTTTTTTTTTACTTTTTCCTGAATTTTGACTCTCACCTCCTCACCTCCCACTCACCTTATCGCACACACACTACATCATCTTCACCCCTGATTTAATCCCATCACATCTCAACATTTGGGCTCCTTCACACAACAGGGACAACTCGTAATTTGCGACTTGGATAGGACTCACCTTTCAGTGTGTAAAACACAGAAGACAGGGTTGTGATAGCTATATTATGTTCGCAGTACACCTGAATGAACAGCACACTGAGGTCGGGAGACAAAAATGAGGTCAAGCAGTGTGTTCTTGTCAGTGGTACCTGTATTTATGAGCTGTGTGTAACCCTTAGAGACTAACAGTTCCATAATGGGCTTGTATGAGTCTGAGAGTGCATCTTCATTGAAATCTCCACATACCAAGATCTGATGATGATCCATCACTTCCAGAGCGTACAACAACCTTTCCAACTTTGGCAAAAAAGAGCGCAGACTCTGTCCCGGAGGCCGGTACACAGCTGCAATGAACATATTGATGGGAGCTTCAAGTTTGACCACAACAAATTCAATATCAGTGACACCCTGGATGTAGATTGTTTTGTGTGCCGGAATGTGTTCTTTCACCCAAATACCTACACCGCTGCCACATTTCGTTGCCAACTTGTTCTTTGCCCCTTGGACAGGGGCGGCTTGTCTCGCCATTGTGCCAGTCCTTTGGTCTTTCTTGTAGTTGTCGGCATCGTTGGTCACAATTTCCTCATGAAGCAGATTCAGCATATGAGAGTTATGCTCATTTACCTGTTTGTTTGTGGCAAAAACACGAAGAACTTCCTTCGGGCAGCGGTGTAAGTCATAGCCAGCAAAGCTCTGTCCACTTCCGACAGCTCATGGGACTTCTTTTTGACGCGAAGTCGGTTCAGTAGTTTGGCGAACGGAACGTCATCCTTCTGCCTCATGATTTCGGTCAGCGTGATCATTTCAAAGTTGTCGCGCCAGTTGTCCAGTCTGGTGGGATCGTAAACACCTAAAGGTTTGGACTGTCTCACAGGAGGTAGCTGATAGAAATCCCCGACAGCGATAACGGACATGCCACCAAATGGTAAATTGATTCCTTTGATTTGCTTCAACCGGGCGTCGACATATGCAAAGAGGTCTTTCGACACCATGGAAGTCTCGTCGATGATGAGAATTTCAGCGAGCGATAGCTCCGCTCTCACTTCGTCCAGTTTGTTGCCCAGGCCATGATACGGGGGTTTGAGGCTTCTTGGCAGTTTCAGTAGGCAGTGTAAAAAGTCATACCTGAAATGTTGAAGGCCGCGGTGCCAGTGAAGGCTGCAAGAATGACCGTTTGTTTGGAAATGTCCGCTTCCTCAGCCAGTCTGCGCAGTATTTTTGTAGCCTCTGCGTGAATACATTTGATTAAATGTGACTTCCCCATTCCGGCGCCACCATTGATGTAATAGAAGAACTGCCGTGGTTTTAAGCCACACACACGTCGTATGCACCAATCTCTGACCAGGTAGAAGGCACACGCTTGCGTTCGGTTAAGGGTCCGATATATGTCGCGCAAAACAGCCGGATCGATGCGGCGGCTTCCGTCGCGATGGACATTTCCGTTACCTCGGACCTGACATTGTAGTCTGGTACGTTTTCCTCCGCGTCACCAGGATCATCCCTCGCATTAATTTCCTCGATGCACTCGAGTCTTTGCAGTTCGCTTTCAGGCGCTAGCTGACACCACTCGTTGAAGACTATTCCGCTTTCATCCACCTCTCGGATGGCGTTGTCAACATCTCTGCGTCACCGGGATCATCCCTCGCATTGATTTCCTCGATGCACTCGAGTCTTTGCAGTTCTCTTTCGGGCGCTAGCTGACACCACTCGTTGAAGACTATTCCGCTTTCCTCCACCTCTCGGATGGCGTTGTCAACATCTTTGCTGTGCTTCTCATCGTTCTTTCTCTTCCGGTCGACAATTTGCACAACGGCCTCTGGATGCTCAGCAGCCGGCAACTGTACAAAGGCATGGTCTTGAAACAACTTGTATGTAGGACTGCATGAACCTTTCAACACCTCTGCAGCGCTCATGTGCAAAACTCAAAAACCTCTTACCTCTTTGGTTCTGGACTTCAACTGGCAGTCGGCACGATGAGGCAGATAGAGCTTGAGAATGGATTTTTTTCCTGTGAAAATTTACAGTATTTGATGACGGCGTGTTTACCTGTTCTTTTTTGGACATACCCCATGTCGTTCAGCAGGGGGAAAACATTTCCGCCTTTAGCTTGCTTGCCGTACACGATTCCGCAGGTTGAGGCAAAATCAGCCAAGCACTTCGCTTCAAATTCCTCTGTTTGAGGTCTGCCCTTATACTTTTCCGGCAAGCCGGTCATCCACACTTCAACGGACTCCTGCGTTTGGCCCTCAAGGTAAGAGAGGGGATAACTCATTTTCAGCGCATTGTCACTGGTTTTTACAAAAACCACACTGCAGGACGCTTGCTTCATATGGAGGCCACATTCGCGTGCGACGCACTCTTGTGCACTCACCTCTTTTTTCTTTGAGTACACTTGCATGATTTGTTTCATTTCATCGCTCTCGTTGACATTTTCGCTGCGGGAGTTCACAATCACCGATTTCAGGTACTGGCTCAGGCCGTGTTCAGCTTTGCTGATGTAGCTGCAGATGTAGGTAATGCAGGAATAAGCGTTCAGAATGTACCGAATGTCCATATGTGCATCCCAAGCAAGAAGCAGGTGTCGATTGTAGTTGTTCACCCAGCAGTCTTTGGGCTCTCGCTTGAGCACGACAGAGGTCTTTGCGGCAATTGAGTACAAACCTTCCATGTACTCATCACTGGTGAGCTCGCACTTAGCCAGTAGCTGCGGCAAAGTCAGAGAGGCCGTTTCCAGTTCGTTCAGCAACTTTTGCAAATCAACAAGCTTGGGGTTTGGCGCCGACCACTTCTACTTCTCTGGATTTTCTCCATCACACTCTTCACGTCTCATGATCATGGTTCTCTCGCACGGCTGCTTGAGGAAACCAAAACGGCACTGCGCGCCGGGTGCTTTGATGCACGTCTTTGAATGAGACTTATTTTGCATCTGAACCTCTGTGACTTTTTGATGCAGTTTGGGTTCCTTTTCCAGGTTGGGCAGCTCAGCGGAAATGTAGCGCGACACAAAATCGCAGATTTCTTGATCTGAGGCCTCCTCAAAGATGGGGGCGCCTTCAACCCAAATGATGCAATGGATGTGCAGACTTCCTCTGTGCTGAGACTCCAATCTGTAAAAGTAGTCGACCACTTTTCCAATGGGTTGCGCCGGAGAACAGAGCTTCCACACGTTTGTCAAACATGCGCATCGTTGTCATCGTATTGCTGCGGAGAATTTCACACTTTGTGGCCCAGTCGTGGTGAGCGAAAATCACCCGTTCACCTTTTTGCGCTTTGATGGCGGTGATGACTTCTTCCCAACGCATTTCAACAGTGGAGAATGTGCAGAAGAACGTGGGTGTGCCTAGCTGCCGAATCATGGCAAAAAGGTCCTTGAGACATTTCTCCCAAAAGGCCGGGGTGCCCCTTAACGGGACCATGAAGCGGACGGCGTCTTTTCTGTGTATCAGTTTTTCAACTTCCCGTTTGTCCTGCAACATAGCATTGTTTATTTGCCGACTGTCTCTGGTAAAAGGTTTACCTTTACGTAGCTGTATTCTTATGCTTGATGTGGCCTGGTGGATTTCAGTCACAAACTGAGCAAAGAACAAGTAGTTAGTGTCTCTGGCAAAACGTTCATCCACACAAGACAGTCGCACTAAATCATCTGTTGGTGTTAGTTATATACAGTTTCATATGTACTGTAATTGTATGCTTTTATTTGATGTTAACCAAGTGATGCATCCTCAAAACACATATGAAGATTTTTTGCACAAAATCATCTGTTGGTGTTAGCTATATACAGTTTCATATGTACTGTAACTGTATGGTTTTATTTGATGTTAAGCAAGTGATGCATTCTTGAACGGACATCACCATCTAATGCAAAGGTGAGCTGTACCTATCAGTTCAAAAATGGTGTGCCATCAGGAACTACAGACATCCAGGTACTTTAGCGAGAGCATTTGCAATTGCACAAATCACATCGCCGTCAACATTAAAGACAAATTTTAGCTTCTAAGCAGACCTTAACGTTTATGCAATACACATCTTTTAACCTTTTTGGTATGAATAAAACATGTTCATTTTCACATTAGTTTATTTAAGGTTTTCTCCAATAGTTTCAAAAAATATATTTTACTAATTTATAAAATTAACAATAATGAAATTCAGGTTATCCATACCAATGCCAAAAAGTCCACTTACCAAAAATCTAACAATTAGCCAACAGAGAAATAATTAAATGTACTTTTTATTTACTGTCTTTTATTTAGCTGTTAATGTATACACTGTAACATGTTTCGCATACCCCTACTAATGCCAAAAACAGCATGCTGATGGATGTGTGAATATGTGTGTGTGCTTATGTGTGTGTGTGTGTGTGTGGGGGGATGATGTACAAGACTTCAAGAGCAAAAAACGAGACACTGACTGGAACCTACTTATATCTAATATATCTAATATTTGTCGCAAAGTCAAGCGTTCAACTGCTAAAAAGGAGATGCCTAACTGTTATATGTACTCCGGGATTACATGACGCATTTAAAAAAATTTTTTTAAAAAAAAACGATTTTGAAAGTGGCATGTATGCAAAAAAGTGCTATGAAGAGTATTTTTAAAATATGCATATATTTTTGAGAAACACACCGGAATTACATTTAAAAAAATTATAATCTAATAGCTACTCAACCCCATTATCCCAAAAAGCCTTATTAGAATGATTTGACCAACGTTCTTTTGTCTTCTTCATATATGGCTATTACATTTGAAGTCCGGTGACAAACAAGACAGTTAAGATGAGCCTGACAGATATGTGCTGTTCTCCGTTTCTACTCACAGTTGTCAGAAATACTTCAGACATTGAGTTCAAGGCAGCAAGACTTTTTAAAAAATATCTTTCACAAAATTAAACATGCATATCTAATATCACGTGTTTAAGACGACAATTGAATTGGCACAATGACAACGATGACAAGTTAGGGTATTGACGATTTTTGTTCAACCGTCACTTCTTCTATAAAATTATGGTTGTGTCATTTAATTTTGCACTGTTTTTTCATTTAGTTATGTGCTGTACATTCCACCGAACGAAATATTTTATAATTAGGTTTAATCGTTTTTACAGCAAATTACTTAAGGATGTGTAAGTAATTAATAATGAATGAGAAAGAACGTCTACATTTTGTCTTGCTGATATTTATTAAAGCCATACAATTACATCTGTAAATAGAAGATTGTAGATAACGATAATGGCAGCAAAATTACGTTAGATAAGCAAGCATGTGAAAATAATAATAACGATAATAACAATAATAACAATAGTGGGGGAAATTCTAGGGGAATTTAGTGATAGCTGAATTTGAATATATTTCACAGCACACGTAGCATTAGTATACTAGCGAACAAACACGTAATGAACAAATTATAATGTAATTAATAATACTCAAAATAGTGAAAACAAAGTGATGGAAGAACATAGAGACTACTTTTTTTAACACCAACTAAGTACACCACTAATTGGAGAAAGTAAAGTTAATTACAACATTTATTTTTACGACAACTAAGTACACCACTAACTTAGTGTTGTTGTTCATTATTGCGTAACGAAAAATAATGAAATAATGATTAAAATAAATGATAATGAAAACAACGTTTTATTCATAAAAGTAGAAGATGGTGGCGGTCGATGTATTGCATTAAGTAAGCAATCAGGTTACTACATTATATTACCGCAACATAACTAGTCAAATGCGTCATCAAATTAGCACACGTAGCACACGTGTCGGCATACTATAGGACGAAAAAACTTAGCGAACAAAGTTGAAGTAATAATGACTAAATATGACAACAATTACAAATATTAATATCGCAACAGTTTAGACGACTTACTTACTTCACGGTACCCACGGGAAGAGCTAAACCGGAAGAGCAAGTGCACGGAGGTCAGCCCTTGGGTTACTTTCGCTGACACTTGGAAACGAAGTTTATTTTGGAAACGTCTTTGGAGTGTTGCTATGCAAAAAAAAATTTTTAACAATATATTATTTAGATTTGTTGCCGGTAGTGAGGGGCAAATTGAACTAAGACTTGAACTTGTGAATCAATAGGGCCGTAAATGTTATGAGCGCGGGTCCGAAATTAGAGCTGTGATGTCCCACTCTTCCTAAACAGTCCTCT
This sequence comes from Hippichthys cyanospilos, assembly GCF_059441005.1. Lineage (NCBI taxonomy): Eukaryota > Metazoa > Chordata > Actinopteri > Syngnathiformes > Syngnathidae > Hippichthys > Hippichthys cyanospilos. The sequence continues at coordinate 38,915 of NC_142383.1, forward strand.
ACCACAAACTGACACAGGGAGTTCGCTTTTTTAATCTACAGTATTTGTTTAATGTTGTGTTGTACTGAATCTGATGGTTTGTAGCCCACAGGATCGTGAAATATTTATTGCCATGTACTGCATTGTATCAGTAATAAAGAATTTAGAAAAAAAAGAAAGAAAAAATAAGCTGTCATTTCAACTATCGCGTGAGCAGCGTCGACATCCATGACTGGGCCGAGTACGGCAACTACAATTCTCTTGTCAAAAAAAATCACCAAATGGGACGATGTATCGTATGGAGGACCAAAAGTGCCAAAATTCAATAAATAAATGTACCATTCAATCATTAAATATAAGTGTCATTAAATAATTAAAAGTGTCATTAATTAATTAAAAGTGTCATTAATTAAATAAATGTTTAAATAATTTAAACGTTTCATTGAAATAATTAAACATTTATTTCATTAATGACATTTAATTATTTTATGACACATTTATTTAATTAATGACACATTTAATTATGTAATGACACATTTATTTAATTAATGACACATTTAATTATTTATTGACACTTATATTTAATGACACGCTGTTGCTACGTTTCATCCTTTACTTATCTGTCAAGCTCTCGCGTCATAGTTTAATGGGCGGGTCCTACACCTGATTGGTTACCCTGCTTTGTCTTGCAAGGGTAACCAATCAGATGTTAGGACCCGCCCACCCATCAAATTTGACGGGAGAGGTTGACAGTTTAGCAAAGTATGAAACACGGCCAGTTTTCAGCTATTTCTCTATCTGTCATTCGGCAATCTGTCAACCTCCCTCGTCAATTTAGTGGGCGGGCCCAAAGCCCGTTAACTCAAATCATGTCCAATCCATTACTTCGGCCTGAAGAGGTTGGAAACATGGCGGATGCGATGACAGAGGACCTTCGTGATCTTTGAGAAAGAGCAGGCTCTTTTTGTGGCAGCGGCATGCAGTGTGGCGACTGTGTGGCAGCTGCCACCGAGAGCCACGGGTAGCCACACTTGATGCCACCAGTAGCCACTCTTTCCGAGGCATTTCCATGTTCGTCTGTGGCTGCTGCCACCGGTAGCCACACTTGATGCCACCAGTAGCCACTCTTTCCGAGGCATTTCCATGTTCGTCTGTGGCTGCTGCCACCGGTAGCCACACTTGATGCCACCAGTAGCCACTCTTTCCGAGGCATTTCCATGTTCGTCTGTGGCTGCTGCAACCGGTAGCCACACTTGTTGCCACTCTTTCTGAGGCATTTCCTTGTTCCCTCTGTGGCTTGGCTTCACCTCCATGTTATTCTTTTTCGTGTTAGACTTGCAATGTATTGTTGGTTTGTATAGTTGCTTTTATTTCACCCATTATTGTGTGGATTCCTCTTTCGTCGTTGCTGCCATTGCATTTTCCTCGGTCTTTTTTTTTTTATAAATATGTTTCTCTTATTTTCATTTCATGTATGTTTTTTAGATGTACTGGTATTGTATCTTATTTAGTGTGGACTGTGTTTTCATTTATTCACATTTGTATTATGTTCTATCACGCAATGACCGGAAGAGGCGTCTCCAGAGTTACTACGAGCGATGCAAACGAGTAGCCACGGTCGATGCAAATGAGTAGTCACGGTCGATGCAAATGAGTAGTCACGGTCGATGCAAATGAGTAGTCACGATCGATGCAAATGAGAAGCCACGAGCTATCCAATGAGCTGCAAGCAATGGCCGACATTTCACCGGCTATCCAATGCGCGGCAGGTAATGGCTGACTGGGCGTCGCTATATTGTAATACGGGGACTCCCCGTTGCCCAGCTGTCCAGTGAGCTGCAAGCAATGGCGGACGGGGCGTCTCCCGACGTGTCTTGAACATGCAAATGAGTAGGCTGTTACCAGTATGTTGCTCAGTTTTAAGGTTTTTGGTTGTGTCCCCCTAGCGTTGTTGTTTTTTTTGTTAATTTTTGCATTGTATTGCATTCTTTTATATTAATAATAATAATAATAAAAAAGAGTCGCGATGGATGCAAACGAGTAGTCACGATCCATGCAAATGAGTAGTCACGGTCGATGCAAATGAGTAGTCACGATCGATGCAAATGAGACGCCACGAGCTATCCAATGAGCTGCAAGCAATGGCCGACATAGCAAAATGTCATATTAATTGAAACTAAGACGTTTAGCAACACGCATTCACAATTAATTATTATTATTAATATAAAAGAACGCAATACAATGCAAAAATTAACAAAAACAACAACAACGCCAGGGGGAAACAAACCAAAAACTTACAAACTGAGCAACATACTGGTAACAGCCTATCATTTGCATGCTCAAGACACGTCGGGAGACGCCCCGTCCGCCATTGCTTGCAGCTCACTGGACAGCTGGGCGACGGGGAGTCCCCGTATTACAATATATTGACGCCCAGTCAGCCATTACCTGCCGCGCATTGGATAGCCGGTGAAATGTCGGCCATTGCTTGCAGCTCATTGGATAGCTCGTGGCTTCTCATTTGCATCGATCGTGACTACTCATTTGCATCGACCGTGACTACTCATTTGCATCGACCGTGACTACTCGTTTGCATCGCTCGTAGTAACTCTGGAGACGCCTCTTCCGGTCATTGCGTGATAGAACATAATACAAATGTGAATAAATGAAAACACAGTCCACACTAAATAAGATACAATACCAGTACATCTAAAAAACAAACATGAAATGAAAATAAGAGAAACATTTATAAAAAAAAAAAAAGACCGAGGAAAATGCAATGGCAGCAACGACGAAAGAGGAATCCACACAATAATGGGTGAAATAAAAGCAACTATACAAACCAACAACAATACATTGCAAGTCTAACACGAAAAAGAATAACGTGGAGGTGAAGCCAAGCCACAGAGGGAACAAGGAAATGCCTCAGAAAGAGTGGCAACAAGTGTGGCTACCGGTTGCAGCAGCCACAGACGAACATGGAAATGCCTCGGAAAGAGTGGCTACTGGTGGCATCAAGTGTGGCTACCGGTTGCAGCAGCCACAGACGAACATGGAAATGCCTCGGAAAGAGTGGCTACTGGTGGCATCAAGTGTGGCTACCGGTGGCAGCAGCCACAGACGAACATGGAAATGCCTCGGAAAGAGTGGCTACTAGTGGCATCAAGTGTGGCTACCCGTGGCTCTCGGTGGCAGCTGCCACACAGTCGCCACACTGCATGCCGCTGCCACAAAAAGAGCCTGCTCTTACTGTGATCTTTCACGACAGTTAGGTCGAGATATTTCAGACCTTGCTGAAAATGTGGAGGCAGGGCCTGTAGAAAACGATTTTATTCAACGAAAAGTGAAGGAATTTATTGAAGTTGCTGGACTTATTTCTGCACTTTCCGTTTCCGACATTGACCCAAGAGTGACTGCAATTTTAGAGGAAGTACAGTAGAGGTTCACAGGTCCCCGAGCACGACACACAAATGGATCGGGACGTTTGGCGTTTGATATACCAATTGCAGTTCTGGAAAATTACGTACTTTGTGGATTATCAACAAGTCAAATTGCAGCGACGTTCGGAGTCTCAAAGAGGACAGTCAGGAGACTCATGAAGCAAGCCAGTTTGAGGTAAGTGTACTACATTCACAAGTTGTCAACTTATTCAGCGATCTCATCCACGTTTAGTGCCATATTTCTTTATTATCGGTAATGTATTTTGTGTAGATAGAGAGATCTCTCTTCAACGATGAACGACAAGGAACTGGACCGCATTGTAAGTGAAGTCCACATCCAAATTCCGGCTACAAGTTCATGCGTGGCCATCTGAATGCAAGAGGTGTGCGTGTTCCAAGTGAGTAAAACGATATGAGCAATGTTTTAATTCGTTTTAAAGTATTGCTTCTTTGAAATCAATTAGGGAGCCTAGCTGATTTCATGCATCTGGGATTTTATCTGCAATCTGCTGAAATTTAAGTTAGCAACTTGGTTTGTTTCTGTCGTGTGTTGAATAACTTTTATTTTGAAGGCTTTGGCTTTGCTGCACTGAAACTGTTTTACACACATGACTGTATATTTGTTACTTATAACCTGACCATTGCTTCAAAATAGGATACCTTAAGAAATCCCAGAGGTCAATTTTATTTTCCTTCTGTCAATCTCAAGGCTGCAAGAGTCTTTACGCAGAGTCGATGCAGAGGGAATTCAAATGAGACGGCTCAGGTTGCATGTTTCAAGACGACGACAGTATTCTGTTCCAGGCCCAAATTCTTTATGGCATATAGATGGGAACCATATACTAATCAGGTCAGTGATCGTATTCAGTAATCTGTACATCTTTCTCTAGTTAATATTGAATACGATATGCTTTACCATAAACTTTTTTTTTGTCTGTTCACAACTGCCTGACAGGTGGAGATTTGTTGTCCTTGGCGGGGTGGATGGATTCAGTCGTTTAGTGGTCTATTTGACTGTGGCTGGCAATAACAGAGCTTGTACAGTCTTACAAAGAAAGTTTCATAGCTGCTGTTAATCAGTATGGGCTGCCTTCAAGAGTCAGATCTGATAAAGGGGGAGAGAATGCAGATGTGGCAGAGTTCATGATCAGGAGCAGGGATACTGACAGGAATTCACACATCACAGGCAGAAGTGTCCATAACCAGCGGTAAATACACATTTGGATCACAATATCACCAGATGAGTGTATTTCTTTATAATGTCACTAAGAAATAATTTGATACATTGCCAATTTTATCCTAAGCACAGAATTGAAAGGATATGGAGAGACGTTTATCAGCATTCCCTGGACCTCTTCTATCAGATCTTCACTTCACTTGAAGCAAAGGGAACACTGAATCCAGACAACGAAGTTCATCTTTTTGGACTGCACCGGATCTTCCTTCCACAAATTCAGCAAAGCCTGAACTCTTTCCAAGATGCTTGGAACTGTCATGGCCTTAGAACTGAAAGGAACCAATCACCACAACAACTCTGGAGACGTTACAGAGAGCAAGGCCCGATGGCAGATCCTACTGAGGTTAAAGAAAGAGTTGTACCTTTTTGATATGGAATTCATTATGAGAGGGGACAAAACCTTTGAGAATGGCCTATCACACACAGAAAGCAGCACCCCAGGTTATGTCATTTTAAGAAGTCTAAATGGCCACTGTTGGCTTAAAGAAAGAGGTTTAAAAATGTCAGCATGATGTACCTAGTGGAAGTAAAATAAAATAAGTAGTTCAAAAACTAAGGCTGGAGCTTCCATTGTCTGTTCAAAACAGGAAGTTTCAAAGCCTATGTTGAACAGAGTACCATTAGAAGGAGTAAAAAAAAAATACAATTGGGTCATGAAGCATCTTAAAGCCTTCTGTTCCCATCACTGCTAAATACCTCATGTCACCGGTTATAAATTCAAAATTGATCATATTCCTCGTCCTTTCAGGTTGAAGCTACCTTTTGACAGCTGCAGTACTTCCAGAAATTGAACTTTAAGTATCTTTAATGAAGATACATGAACTCTCGTCACTGGTACACAGAATGGATAACATCAATGCTGTGTTCTTCACACTCAGATGAGTGATACAAAAATGTTTAAAGGATGCATAATAAAACAGATGCCAAAAACTGCATGGTATTTGTGTAGTTTCACTGATACAGAATTTGTGTCACTTAAACCTCCTGATCAGTGCATTCAATAACTTTTATCATTTAAACATTTCTCGTTCCCTCTCCTCATCAGAGTCCCTTGCATCTATCTTCATTCTCAGTGGTTTCCCAAATGCATGTTTCCTTCACAAACTCTCTATGTAAACCTTGGTAGCTTGAGCTGGTTCCTTAATAAGCTCCCATTCTAGAAATAAATAAAAATGAAAATAAAGTAATAGATGTCAGAGAGACGTGTTGTGAGTTTGCAAGTTACATGAAACAGATATCTACTCGTTATCCATAAATATATGATTCATATTAATTAATGAAATGCCAAGTTAAAAAAGGAAGGAATTAGCTTTCAAACCAATAGGTTCAAAATAACTTATGAGCAAGGGAAAAAAAAAAAGACTAATTCCAATATTTATTTGATCACATTTTCAGGTTTGGTTAAAACAACCCATATTAGGGGCGGCATGGCTTAGTGGTAGAGTGGTCGTCTCCCAGCCGAAAGGCCGTGGGTTCGATCCCCCGACCATCAAGACCATGTCTAAGTGTCCTTGAGCAAGACACTGAACCCCCGGTTGTTCCTGATGCTGCGTCATCAGTAGGTAAATGACTATAGTTAGTGCAAAGCGCTTTGAGTACCTAAGGTAGAAAAGCGCTATATAAGTGAAAGTCCATTTACCAAAGTCCATTTGAGGCTGTCTTGTGTATCATTGAATGACTAAGTTCTCGAAATTACTTTTGTGCAAAACAACTCAGAAAATTATATCAAATTGGCCTAAATACTGGGTCAGTCCTTTTTTGACTTATAGTTGGCTTTTTTATTTAACCCAACCATTTGTTGAATGTAACATTCTGAAAAACAATATTTTTAACATACACTATAGTTGTGTTATAGTGCTAGTATAGATTTGTCTACATATGTTATTTTTCAATGAGACTCTTTTACACACAACTGGAGAGGAATTCTATTGTGATGATATAAACCTTCTTCTGTGTCCGTATGGTTCAGTGCCTCAGTGTTAGTCACTCCTGGTATGACTGCACTCTCCGCTGATGTTTCAGGCCTCTCTGGAACAGTCATTGACTGAGGCTGTCTCTCTGTCATTTTCACTTTGGCCTGCCTCTTGATGTGTTTTTGATTCCTCTGTTGATGTCCTTGAAATGTACAAAATATCTTCCTATTATCTTGATTGTGTGCTCGACACTCTTGAGACATTTGTTTCGGAACAAAAATAATATATACTAATCTTGCAGAATGGTAAAAAGCACCCACCCATTGCAGCTCAGTCTGTATACCTTCATTCCTGAAAAGGGAACTGCCTTTTCACAACTGAGACAGGGGACTTCTGGTCCAGAGGCCTGTTGTGAGTGCTCCTAACGACAACAAAATAGTTTTAAATAATGATTATAAATGAACAGTAAACATTGCTTTGACTATTGAACGTGAGTCTCTGTAAATATACGTAAGGCTGAAATGGTAGATCCTGCTGAAGTGGACGTATGTAAATTGTCGCCTGTCCGATCATCGTTGATGGCTCTTTCAGGTAGGCAAGTGTGTATCCAGAGCTTGGACACGGAATCAATCCAAGGTTTCTGCTGCGAGTAAATCCCGCTATCTTTAAAAGTTCAAAACGTCCTCAGTTTTGGAGCTTTGGAAATACTTCAAACAGTTCAGATGTGACAACCATACTTTACTCATGCCCACTCACAACTGGAGAAAGAGCAGGCTCTTTTTGTGGCAGCGGCATGCAGTGTGGCGACTGTGTGGCAGCTGCCACCGAGAGCCACGGGTAGCCACACTTGATGCCACCAGTAGCCACTCTTTCCGAGGCATTTCCATGTTCGTCTGTGGCTGCTGCCACCGGTAGCCACACTTGATGCCACCAGTAGCCACTCTTTCCGAGGCATTTCCATGTTCGTCTGTGGCTGCTGCAACCGGTAGCCACACTTGTTGCCACTCTTTCTGAGGCATTTCCTTGTTCCCTCTGTGGCTTGGCTTCACCTCCACGTTATTCTTTTTCGTGTTAGACTTGCAATGTATTGTTGTTGGTTTGTATAGTTGCTTTTATTTCACCCATTATTGTGTGGATTCCTCTTTCGTCGTTGCTGCCATTGCATTTTCCTCGGTCTTTTTTTTTTTTATAAATATGTTTCTCTTATTTTCATTTCATGTATGTTTTTTAGATGTACTGGTATTGTATCTTATTTAGTGTGGACTGTGTTTTCATTTATTCACATTTGTATTATGTTCTATCACGCAATGACCGGAAGAGGCGTCTCCAGAGTTACTACGAGCGATGCAAACGAGTAGTCACGGTCGATGCAAATGAGTAGTCACGGTCGATGCAAATGAGTAGTCACGGTCGATGCAAATGAGTAGTCACGATCGATGCAAATGAGAAGCCACGAGCTATCCAATGAGCTGCAAGCAATGGCCGACATTTCACCGGCTATCCAATGCGCGGCAGGTAATGGCTGACTGGGCGTCGCTATATTGTAATACCCGTCGCCCAGCTGTCCAGTGAGCTGCAAGCAATGGCGGACGGGGCGTCTCCCGACGTGTCTTGAGTATGCAAATGAGTAGGCTGTTACCAGTATGTTGCTCAGTTTTAAGGTTTTTGGTTGTGTCCCCCTAGCGTTGTTGTTTTTTTTGTTAATTTTTGCATTGTATTGCATTTTTTTATATATATTTTATATATTTAATAATAATAATAAAAAAGAGTCGCGATGGATGCAAACGAGTAGTCACGATCGATGCAAATGAGTAGTCACGGTCGATGCAAATGAGTAGTCACGATCGATGCAAATGAGACGCCACGAGCTATCCAATGAGCTGCAAGCAATGGCCGACATAGCAAAATGTCATATTAATTGAAACTAAGACGTTTAGCAACACGCATTCACAATTAATTATTATTATTAATATAAAAACGCAATACAATGCAAAAATTAACAAAAACAACAACAACGCCAGGGGGACACAAACCAAAAACTTACAAACTGAGCAACATACTGGTAACAGCCTACTCATTTGCATGCTCAAGACACGTCGGGAGACGCCCCGTCCGCCATTGCTTGCAGCTCACTGGACAGCTGGGCGACGGGTATTACAATATAGCGACGCCCAGTCAGCCATTACCTGCCGCGCATTGGATAGCCGGTGAAATGTCGGCCATTGCTTGCAGCTCATTGGATAGCTCGTGGCTTCTCATTTGCATCGATCGTGACTACTCATTTGCATCGACCGTGACTACTCATTTGCATCGACCGTGACTACTCATTTGCATCGACCGTGACTACTCGTTTGCATCGCTCGTAGTAACTCTGGAGACGCCTCTTCCGGTCATTGCGTGATAGAACATAATACAAATGTGAATAAATGAAAACACAGTCCACACTAAATAAGATACAATACCAGTACATCTAAAAAACATACATGAAATGAAAATAAGAGAAACATATTTATAAAAAAAAAAAAGACCGAGGAAAATGCAATGGCAGCAACGACGAAAGAGGAATCCACACAATAATGGGTGAAATAAAAGCAACTATACAAACCAACAACAATACATTGCAAGTCTAACACGAAAAAGAATAACGTGGAGGTGAAGCCAAGCCACAGAGGGAACAAGGAAATGCCTCAGAAAGAGTGGCAACAAGTGTGGCTACCGGTGGCAGCAGCCACAGACGAACATGGAAATGCCTCGGAAAGAGTGGCTACTGGTGGCATCAAGTGTGGCTACCGGTTGCAGCAGCCACAGACGAACATGGAAATGCCTCGGAAAGAGTGGCTACTGGTGGCATCAAGTGTGGCTACCGGTGGCAGCAGCCACAGACGAACATGGAAATGCCTCGGAAAGAGTGGCTACTGGTGGCATCAAGTGTGGCTACCCGTGGCTCTCGGTGGCAGCTGCCACACAGTCGCCACACTGCATGCCGCTGCCACAAAAAGAGCCTGCTCTTACTGCACAACTGAGCACATAAAAAACATTATTCATGTTATGGACATTAAGCTGGAGTCAGATATTAATTTATCATGTGATTGACTTTGAATGAAATTCTGAATACATTTGCAATATTGTTGTTTGTTGTTTATTTTTTTTTCTTGGGTGGGGGGGATTTGGTATCGCTATGGTAACTACTGACCTGAAAATGTTAATTTTTGCTCCCCAAGTCCGGCAGCAAGAAGGTGAGCTTTCAAGGTCATGTCTGGAACTTTATCTGCCTGGTGGTCAGACTTGTTTAGCCGATTTGAAATGCTGGTCTTCTCGGCCTTTTAACTCTATTCGCTCCAGCGGAATTACAGTATATGGCGCAAAAAGTCTTGCTACCTCGGCTGCAACAGAGAAATATGTCGCACCTTTATTTTCAAACTGGTGTGGTTCTGCCAGCAAACGAACAGCATTCGGCAAAATTACCGAGCGTTATGCTCGCCTAATTGATAGTCGTAATGAAACAACCAAATACATATATATTTTTAAAACGAATTCAAACGTGAAATAATAATGGATATTTGGCTTACCTTGGACGGGTGTTCTTGAGGGAGTAGCAGGTCTCTGCTGCTGCAACTGAGCCGCCATGGGAGGCTGAGTTTTGTGAAGTGCTTCTTCGATTCAATTTGATGCCTCTCTATGTAACTCTGTGCAACGTTTTGCCATTTTTCACCTCTCAAAACAATGGGACAAGCACGTGCACATGATGTATTCGGTCTTGAACTTTTTCTTGTTCGCCGTCGACTAATTATAATTAGGGATGACTACCAATCTAGGAGCATTTTCCGCCTCCTACTGGGCGTAAGATGACGATGATATTGATGTAGAAAATAAACCCGGCAAAGAATCGGTATAACAAGCGCTCAGCTGAACAAATGTTGTTGTTGTTATTATTATTATTATTATTATTATTATTATTATTAATAGGATTTTTCTTGATATTCCTTGAGACAGACAACCATGGGTTTAGTCGTTTGGCCTGACCATTCAAATAAATGTAAATGTTATCGTGCCATCCAACGTATTGGACTACATTCATCCTCTAAGTCAATCTTCTCTGAAATTGATTTGTTTTGGCTTGAAGAGCGGGTAACCAATCAGGTGTTAGGACCCGCCCATTAAACTTTGACGAGCGAGCTTGACAGATAAGCAAAGGATGAAACCTAGCAACAGCGTATCATTAAATATAAGTGTCATTAAATAATTAAATGTGTCATTAATTAAATAAATGTGTCATTAAATAATTAAATGTGTCATAATGAAATAAATGTTTTATCAATTCAATGAAACGTTTAAATTAATTATTTAAACATTTATTTAATTGTCACTTTTAATTAATTAATGACACATTAAATTATTTAATGACACTTACATTTAATGTTTGAATGGTACATTTATTTATTGAATTTTGGCACTTTTGGTCCTCCATAGTATCGTTTTATCGTTATTTCTTTTGTCACCACACCCGCCTGACATGCAACTGCATTATGCTCCTAACAGTTTCCATATCGTCTTCATGCTCTCTTTTGGTCGTGCCATCATAAAAGCAACACAAAAATGCACGCAAATAAAAACGAGTCATATGAGGAAGCAGGATGATTCACTGCTTTGTTTCAGCAAAAAATAATTGAAAAATAAAAATGGAGACGTCATGTCCACTGTCGCTTGACAGTTTCGACATCCATGACATATGTGTGTGTGACATGTTAATGAGCTTGAGTGACAGCTGATAGTCATTACTTTATTGACAAGGCAAAAGAGGCAAAAGAACAAAAGCTCCAAACGGAGTAATTTTGGCCAGCAAATATTGATACAATATATGTGGTATGACACAAATAAATTGTGAATGTCTAATTAATGTTGATTGAAAGCATACATTATGGCAACTGACGAAAGTTATTTCTGATAATGATGTAAAGACAATGTATTTGGGAAAAGAGATGATTTCTTACGTGATAATGAGAGGAAATAAGGGAATAACAACCACGCCCTGTCGTCTACATGTATCGTCATCGTTTGTTTATTTAAAAAAAAAGTCTCACCTATATGAAACCACATACTGCGGTTTCCAAGTCATTAGGCGGCAGAAATGTCACAAATTCTGTCCAGTTCGAAAGAACTTTCCCTCTGAGGTCACCAGTATCAGAAGTCTTCCGTGGGAAAAAGAATAGCGCGATGACGCAAATCCCCGTTGAAGCTGAGCACGCGTGTCCACGAAACCGGAAGCTAGGGCAAATCTCCATTTAGGCTGGAGGTTTTGAAACATTAGATTATGATTAAAAAAAACAACAACAAAAAACAAAAAGCCCGGCCACATATAGCAAATAGGACAAAACGGAAACATTTAATGCCCGTTTGCAAGAACACCTATGTGTAGGCAAGGCCCGAGTTGTGTCCTTATCCCCCCATCACCTTTGTTTTCAGGGATGCTAATTGTTACCCAGGATCCCCTGGCAAGTCAAACCTGTTACAAATACAGTGGGCCCCTGTGTTACGAACTTAATCCGTTCAGCGGCTACGCTCGTAACTTGAACTGCTCGTATGACGGGCAATCCAAACCTATGTTAATTAGTGAATGCGTGCAACGTGTGCAAAAACCTTAGGTAAAAACATCACGACTTTATACACATATTAAAAATGAGTAACGTAATTTACAGTACAGTTAAATTAAATATCATATACAAAGGAAAAATTACACTTACCTTTGGGGCGACGTGACTTGAGCTGGGTGGAGGCGGAGGGGAGCAGAGACCAACCCGCAGAATTTATTTATTTATTTTCTTAAACGGGAACTTTTCTCAAACTAAAACATATCACCGGCGATTTCCTTCTCTTTAATCCATAATAGAAGAAGCCTCTCAATTTTGTTGTCGATCGAGGTCCGTCCCCCGGCAAGGAAAGTCTTACCCTTAGAAGATTGCCGAGCGGTTACGGCCATACTCACGAGGAAGGTTAACCATGCGTGCGCCTCCTTCGTATTTTTTTTATTATCTCCTGCTTCGTTTCTATTCTCATCATCCTCTTACTTCTTCCTTTACCGCCACTAGCAATTTTAGAAGCATGTCTAACAGATAGAGTTTGCAAAGTCTTAACAACATTCCTTCCTTCCGTTTTTGACTGATTTTCTCTCTTTCCTTCCGTCCCGACCAGCTGTGCCATCAAGCTAGATGAAGGCGTTCGACTAATAGCATATCGGCATCTCCGTGACTGACACCGTGACTGAAACAGTGACTGTGACATTGTAAGAGCAATAGCATATCAGCGTTACCGTGTCATGCGTGAGCAGTAGACTTCATTGATGTAGCAAAGCGAGGTCAATTATACGTACACATTGACTGGCAACGCGTGATGAAATTATAGTTAAAACCATCACGAATTTACACACATATTTAAAATTAGTACGATAATCTACTGTACAGTTAATATAAATAACATGGATATACAACGGATAAATGACATTTTCCTCTGGGGCGACATGACTTGAGCCGAGTGGAGAGGGAGGTGAGCAGAAACCAACCCGCAGAATTTATTTATTTTCTTAAACAAGAACTTTTCTCAAACTAAAACATATCACCGGCGATTTCCTTCTCTTTAATCCATAATAGAAGAAGCCTCTCCATTTTGTTGTCGAGCGAGGTCCGTCCCCCGGCGAGGAAAGTCTTGCCCTTAGAAGATTGCCGAGCGGTTCCGTCCATACTCACGAGCAAGGTTAACTATGCATGCGCCTCCTTCATATTTTTAATATCTCCTTCTTGGTTTCTATTGTCATCATCCTCTTACTTCTTCCTTTACCGCCACTTGCAATTTTAGAAGCCATGTCTAACAGATAAAGTTTGCAAAGTCTTATTTCCCAACTCTATTGATATCGCAATCTCTCAGTGACCGCTCACTATGCTGCTTATGCAGCGCTCTCAAAGCGGACCCGTAGGGAGTCTCACTCAGACACACATACAGCCCTCTCTAAGCGGTCACCGAACCCTTCATGTATAATATGCTAATTCACTGAAAGGCCCTAAATGCATCAAAATTGCAAATTAAAAAATCTGTAACTCTTTTTCTCTACATCCTAGCGTATGGCTGTCTTTGATTGTTATTTAGATATTAGGGTCCTGCATATGCCTACAAATTTTGATAGCTGTAAGGCGAATCAACTGGGTTTGGCTGCAATCCTTCGATTATACAGTGATTCCCCCTACTTCGCGGTTAATGGGGGCTGTCAACCCCCCGCGAAGTCTGAAACCCGCAAAGTAGGGTATCAGTTCCTGGATTTCTATGTACGCCCCAATATAGCTGCAGTAACCATAAACAATCCTTTTTTTAAATTATTTTTTTGCCTATTTTATTTCCTTTCTCCTATTATTTAACATTACATTATACTTATTAACATTATTAAAATTATTGTATATTCATTAAATAACTAATATTACTTAGTTTGTTGAGAATGTGTTCTCAGGACTGGTTATCTGCACCAAGACTCCGGTGAAAGAGGACGCAAGTCATCACTTTGAAGTTCACATTTATTTTGGCTCATGTATGGTGTATCATGTAGTATCTGTTGAATAATAAATCAACAACAATCTTAAAGTCAGTCAACTAACATATAAACACTTAATCTATGTATTTACTGTATTTTAGCCGACATGTGACATGTTTCGGCATTATCGTTCGCCTTCTTCAGGACACTGAAGAAGAAGGCGAGAGATAACACCAAAACATCTCAGGTAAACCTTTGCAAAATTTTGAGATTTTAAAATTTTGTTTTTGAATTATTGAGTTTTTAAGGTGTCACAAATGCCTATTTGGAGAATTGTATGTGGCTCCATAGCATCTCATTCAGACCACCAGGAGACACTACCAGTATCACAAAAAAATTCCCTAATTGGCAACAGTCCTCTTGACCGTGCAATCTATGGGATTTCTTTGGTTTTTGAAAAACAATAAAAACATGGGATGTATCTTCTATCGACCCATCGACCCTTGGAAAAAGACATGTATTTATTGTTCTTTAAATTGTAAACCATGTTAGATAAAATGGAAAGAACAAGAAAATGTCTGTAGGGTTAGGGTTAGGTTTTGGTTTGGTGTCTCGTTTTCAGCTAAAAAGCTTCTTCTCTTTGTACAATTGTCCTACAGAACCAATACACAGTGATCCCTCATATTTCACATTTGATGGGGACCAGAGCCTTCCCGTGATAAGTGAAAAACCGTGAAGTACCCCCCCCTCCGCACACACGCGCAAATTTTGGGAGGGGGAAGAGGCTTCACCAGACCTTTGGAAATCTCATACTTGTATTTATTTTGTTATAAATTGAAGTTTCAAATGTTTCAAATTTAAATTGTGATTGTTATCATGTTTGCCACAGCCATGGCTAATTAGACTTCCAGGCGCAGCTCTCTGTGAGACTACAGCAGGGGTCACCAACTCCGGTCCTCGAGGGCACCTATCCAGCATTTTTTCAGTGTAACCCTCCTCCACTGCACCTGATGCAAATTATCATGATCATTTTGGTGCTCCTGCAGAGCTTCTTGATGAGCACATCCTATGAATCAGGTGCAGTGGAGGAGGGTTACACTGAAAAAATGCTGGATAGGTGCCCTCGAGGACCGGAGTTGGTGACCCCTGGACTACAGCCACTCAAAGGGCGCAAAGTAGCAAGGGGTCAGTGTGCACAGCTCGATGAGCAAGTTGTTGATCAATCAATCCCCCCAAAAAAGAACAAAACTAAATAGGATTCTTCAAAGAAGTGTTTTTTGTTTGTTTTTTTAAGAAATGCAGGTTAGGGTCAAGGTGTAACTCAATACAGTAAAAGGCAACATGCTCATAATACACACTTTTACAAAAACAATGGTGAGACCACATAATGGGAGCAAGCTTCCCGTGACTGTACAAGGATAAACTATAAAGATTGTACTGTACATGAATGGAAAAGGGCAGAACCTATTTTGATATACTTCATTTGTAAATGTGCATTACATGTTCAATTCACTCATGGTATGTGAGGCCATCTCTCTGGACCTCTATTTTGGTGGTGTGAAGAGGATCTTTTTTTTTTTTTTTACCAATTCTTCCATCATTTCAACTGTAGCAGCACCTGTAAAATAAAAATAAAAATATCAATAAAAAGTTCTCAACTGTCAAGCCTTACTTAGGCTGGATTCACATTGCATTATTCCGTATACAAGTTTGCATAAATGTTAAATTGATAAACCTCATTCATTACCTGTGCCCCTTCGCTATCCATTCCTTGGCTATAGTTAGGGAACACCAAGGTAGTGGGAGTTGCCCTCGGGGTGGGGCCTGTAGCTGACCAAACATGATAACGAGAATCGTTAGCTTGCAACCATCGACCATTGAGGGCAGGAGTGGATTACAACCCCTGTCGAGAAGGAAGCCAATCACATGTGTTGCAGGAGTGCCTGTGAGCTTATTGACAGATTGCCTGCCCAGTCAGTTGAGGACAGTACTTGGATGCAAGCGCGGCTGAAGGAAAGCAGTGAGGATGAAAGAAAGCTTTGGAATCCTGTTAGCTTTTGTAATGAGGCGTGTGATGTCAGGCCGGTCGCCCTGACATCACACGTGATGAAGACCATGGAGCGGTTGCTGCTACACCACCTGAGGCCAAAGGTCCGCCATGCCACTGACCCCCTGCAGTTTGCCTACCAGGAGAAGGTAGGAGTGGAGGACGCTATAATCTATATGCTACACCGATCCCTCTCTCACCTGGACAGTGGCAGTGGTGCAGTGAGGATTACTTTTTTGGACTTCTCCAGCGCCTTCAACACCATACAGCCTCTGCTGCTCAGTGGTAAACTGACAGAGATGGGAGTAGGCTCACACCTTGTGGCATGGATTACGGACTACCTGACAGGCAGACCCCAGTACGTGAGACTGGGGGGCTGTACGTCCGACACTGTTGTCAGCAGCACAGGAGCGCCACAGGGGACCGTGCTGTCTCCTGTCCTGTTCACCCTGTATACGTCAGACTTCCAGTACAACTCTGAGTCCTGCCACGTGCAGAAGTTTGCAGATGACACTGCTATCGTGGGATGTATCAGGAGTGGGCAGGAGGGGGAGTACAAGAAACTGATCCAGGACTTTGTCTCATGGAGCGACGCTAACCATCTGCACCTGAACACCACCAAGACCATGGAGATGGTGGTGGACTTCAGGAGGCCTAAACCCCATCCGGAACCAGTAACCATCAAAGGAGAATGTGTAGAGTTTGTCCAGACCTACAAATACCTGGGTGTGCAGCTGGACAATAAACTGGATTGGACTACCAACACAGAAGCTCTGTGCAGGAAAGGACAGAGCCGACTGTACTTCCTCAGAAGGCTGGCGTCCTTCAACATCTGCAAAAAGCTCCTGCAGATGTTCTACCAGACTGTTGTGGCGAGCGCCCTCCTCTACGCAGTAGTGTGCTGGGGAGGCAGCACCAAGAAGAAGAACGCCTCGCGTCTGGATAAACTGGTGAGGAAGGCGGGCTCGGTTATGGGCACAGAGCTGGACAGTCTGACAACTGTGGCTGAGCGACGAGCGCTAAACAAGCTGCTATCAATCATGGACAATCCAACACATCCACTACACAGCATCATCTACAGACAGAGGAGCTGCTTCAGTGACAGATTGCTGTCACTGTCCTGCTCCACGGACAGGTTGAGGAGATCATTCCTCCCCCATGCCATGAGGCTCTTCAACTCCACCCGGGGCAGTAAAAGATCACATTAAACTCTAAACCTCATACTCTGCACTGCACTATTCACTTTATACAAGCACCTTAATTATACTTGCACTAGACTCCAACGATTCACACTATTCTGTTTACACTGTTAACAAGCACCTTAAGTATACTTCTGTACTGGACTTATGTGTATCTTTGTGTGTTTTATTTCTCATATTTTATATCTCGACTTGAGGATACTGCTGGAAATGTGAATTTCCCTACGGGGATGAATAAAGTATCTATCTATCTATCTATCTATCTATCTATCTATCTATCTATCTATCTATCTATCTATCTATCTCTATCTATCATGAATTGAAATATCATGTGCAAATTCTGCTTGTTATCATGTTTGTTCAGGTAGAGGCTCCACTCAAGCTTGAAGTGTGATAGCCGTTAATCCGAGAGCGACTTTGGCCGTGACAACAGACAAAGAACAGAATCGGGAAGGATGCTTAACTACTGTAGGTTTAATAATTTAAGATTTAAGTAAATATGTGTATTGCAATAATCTTTGTATCAAAAATCTAAAGTATAATACTTTTCACTTTTAAAAAACTCTGTTACCCGCATACACAGGCATGAAAATTCTTGGGGGGTGGGAGAGGAGTCCTACTTTGCGGATTTCAGTTTTCTCGGGGGTGCTTAGCGTTGCAGTGGTTAGCACATCCTCCTCAGTTCAGGGAATTGAGTTAGAATCCACTTCCGCCTTTGTCTTTTTTTTTCCTTTTTACATTTACTAAGTTTGGATTTTTAGGGAACATGCCTTTTTTATTTTTTACAAAATATAACGTGGATAACTGCTACGCTTTCAAGCTTGCTATAATTTGTATAGCTTTTATAGTATAAAATAAGATGAAGCAAAAAAAAAAAGTAAAGCAAGATACATTATCATTTCAAAGGAAAATGCAGTACCAAAATATATAATATGTATAAAAAATGTTGCCCAAATGAAAAATGAGTATTTTCAGTACATTTATGACAAAAAAGTGAGCAAATGAGCAGGTAAATGGTATGTGCCAGTTTGTTCATCTCTGAGCATATCTGGAGAATAATCAGCCGCACTTGTAACATTATTTAGTATAGAAAGCACTTTAATTCATTTACTGTATTGTTAAAAATGTGTGTGAATTCATTTAGAGTTTGCATTAATTGTATTTTATTTTGTTTGCTCTATTTTATCTTGGACATGCTTTTTTTTATTATTATTTTTTTTAGTCGTGTTGATTACAGACTCCTTGCTTTATGTTTTGTACACATATTTGTTCCTGGTGAAGGAATCTAGAAAAAGCTTCTTGCCTTAACCTAGTTCCTAGCGTGTTCGTTTTTTGTTGAAAGATCGCCCATACCACAACATAGTGAAACAATTGATTTAATCCAGACAGAGTGGGAAAGTACACGAGGCCTCGGGCCAGTCCTGCCACAGGCCGGAGCAGAAAATGGCAACGTTTCACCTTCAACATTCAGTTCTTATACCCTTTTGGGGCATCTAGTCCCACTGTGGAATGCAAGTGTGTGTGTGTGTGCGTGCACGTCCGTGTACAGAAAGAGCTGTGTAGGTTCACTGACAACGGACAGGGCTTTCTCTTTTGTTCTGAAGGGAGACCTCTTGCAACCTGCACATGGTGGTGATTTTCCAGTTGTTCTTTGGATGAATGCAACATGTGGAGCCAGAGGCAACAAGTGGACAACATTGGTCTACAAAAATGAAACAAAATACATTAAGGGGGTGACAACAAAAGCGGATAAAGATCTGCACATTTTTAGTTTTAATTGACATATATTAGAGCAACTTACACCTGAATGAGGACAAGCTTGGTTGCTGGCCCTTTCTCCTGAACAAAGAACCTGTTAGAAATAGATGGCACTAAAATTACTTTTACTGCCTCTACAAAAGAAGATAGGTTTACTGATGAGCTAATTAACCTTTCCTACCAATAAAAAAAAGTGGCCTGAAGAGAGCAGAAAACAGACTCGGTTTAATCCAGAAGCAAACTGCCACTGGACAAGTCTGATGACGTGTCATCAAATACTTGCACACGGTGGTGATGTTCCAGTTGTTCTTTGGATGAATGCAACATGTGGAGCCACAGGCAACAAGTGATCAACATTGGTCTACAAAAACGAAACAAAATACATGAAGGAGGTGAAAACATAAGCTGATAAAGATCTGCACATTTTTCGTTTTAATTGACATAAATTACCGGTCTAAAAGAAACAAACAAATTAAGAAGGGTGATGACAAACACTGCAAAAGATAGGCAAACCTACAGTTGATTTTAAGTCTTTTAGTGCCAAGCGTTCTTGGAAAAGGAAACCTCAAAAGTCTAGCATTTTCACTCATCTTTCAATGCCAACAAAATAATGGATGCTATGCCTATGCAAGTATAAAAATATTTAAAAAATGAAAATAAAGATAAAAATAAAAATTATAACTTAAATATATCACATGAAAGATTAACTTCCAATTCTTTGAACTGCATGTACAGTAGGCAATAGCTGTGTTGTATGTGTGGAAACACTGCCATTTAGTGATCACATTTTTTCACTACAATATAGATAAGCATTAGCAGTCAAGGGTGTTAGGTATTCTCTATAAAAAAAAAAAGTATTTTATGTGACGTTTATTATTTATGATTGTTATGATTTAAGAGGAGAATTATCATCCATGACACCGAAAGCGTTAAATGACATAGTTCACGGCAACTTACACTTGAATGAAGAGAAGTCCTGATTGTCTGTCACCTGGGTTTTCAAGTCAGTGCTCCACGATGTGTTTTCTGGCATCCATTATTTTACTCTGTGAAAAAAGGGGGATATAGAACTGTTGAGTTAAAATATATAAAACATATAAATAGACTTGGCACGGTCTTACAATAAATTTAAATATCCTTACCATTTATTTCCCTACAATGGAATGGCAGTGTAGTCATATGTCACGCTTAATATCCACATACAATCGAACAGTGACATGAACAATGCACGTGTGGCTTCTGTTCTGGTATGGACGGCTCTTTCTCCTGAACAAATAACTTGTAAAAAATATATGGGACAAAATCGATTTTTACTGATTTTACAAAGGGTGATAGGTTGAACTACTTACTTTTTCCTACCAATATAAGAAGGCAGACTGAAGAGAGCAGAAAACAGACTTGGTTTAATCCAGAGGGAAGCTGTCATTGAACAAGCATGATAATGTGTCATCAAAATCATTGGCGAGCTTCCAGCTTTCCTTTGGACAAATGGAACATGTGGAGCCACAGGCAACATGTGGACCACTTAGATCTACAAAATATAAACAAAATAGATGGTGGTGAGAACGAATGCTCCAAAAGTTGGACAAAACTACAATTGGGTTTCACTGACATAGTTCACGGTAACTACACTGGAATGAAGAAAAGTCCTGCTTGGCTGCCACCTTGGTTTTCAAGTCAGTGCTCCATGATGTAAGTATTTGGGCACCCATTCTTCTATCCTGTGAGAAAAAGGGGAATACAATAATGTCGAGTAGAAATTGGCATGCTGCAGAGGCGAGATGGGTTTTGGCTCTGTCTTACATTATATTTATATTTAAATATCCTAACCATTTCATTTTCTACATTGGGATGACATAAGATTATGTAACTCACGTACAATCCATCCGTAGACACATACCTATGCTCTCCATTCTGAGATGAACAACCATTTCTCCAAAATGATAGACCTGTTTTAAGAAGAGAGTAAATTATAACATGTACAGTAGACAAAAAAATATATTAGTGACCTACTTACCTTGTCTGTTTTCTGGTCTCAACTTATGCTGATGATTGTGACTGTCAAAATGGTTTACAAACCAAAAGGTGATAATCCCACTAAACTCTCCCATCAACTTGACCCTCCGTCTTAAAGATCTTTATATTTACTCGTTTGTGTTTTATCTCTCACCTCCTCTCCTTCCACTCACCTCACACACATGCTAAACCCATTTTGACATCAGATTTCATCCCATGTCAACATGTAATCCCACCACTCCCTCCCATCGACTTGACCCATTTTTTTTTTTGTTACTTTGTCTCGAAATTTGACTCTCACCTCACCTCCTACTCACCTTCTCACCCACACGCAAGACCATCTCACCCCGGATTTTATCCCATCACATGTTAACCTCAGGGCGCCATAACATGACAGGGACAACACTTAATGTGCAATTTGTACATGACTCACCTTTCAGTTTGTAAAACACAGAGGACAGGATTGTGATAGCTGTAGTATGTTCGCAGGACACCTGAATGAACAGCACACTGAGGTTGGGAGACAAATATGAGGTCAAGCAGTGTGTTCTTGTCAGTGGTACTCGTATTTATGAGCTGTGTGTAACCCTTAGAGAAAAACTGTTCCATAATGGGCTTGTGTGAGTCTGACAGCGCATCTTCATTGAAATCGCCGCATACCAGGATCTGATGATGGTCCATCACTTCCAGAGAGTACAACAAACTTTCCAAGTTTGGCAAAAAAGAGCGCAGACTCTGCCCCGGAGGCCTGTACACAGCAGCAATGAACAAATCAATGGGAGGTTCAAGTTTGACCACAACAAATTCAATATCAGTGACACCCTGGATGTAGATCGTTTCGTGTGCCGGAATGTGTCCTTTCACCCAAATACCTACACCGCCGCCACGTTTCATTGCCAAGTCAGGACAATTTAAATGTGAGACACTTCGGTTCCGGCGATACACCGTGTAGCCTTCCAACACGACATTTCCAGCATCCGCCAACCCCTGGAGGTGAGTTTCTGTCAAGCACAAAATGTCAGCAAAGTGCAGCTCGTGGTGACATTTGATTATCCTGCGCATGACAAAGCAGCCCTTCGGTGTTGTGATAGACAACGACCAGGTTGATGGTCGGATCTAGTGTGGGCATGACATGAAGGAGAGGCATCACGTGGTCCAAGGAAGCTTCTGTCATCGTAGCAAGAGGAGAGGTTATTTCGGGGTTGGTGTGAATCCTTCTCTCGTCCATATGCAGCACATGGAGCCCACTGAGAGACGTCACTCAGCTCAGAGCCACGTACGCCATGCCGTGCTCAAAGACACCTTTCAGAGACGCCACCGCTTCAGATGTGGTTATACCTTGTACTTTGTGGATCGTGCAAGCAAAAGCAAGCTTAATGGGGAACTGCAAATGCACGACTCCTGGCCGTTTCAACTTTTCCTCCAGTCTGTCGATGTAAACAATGTTATCAGCAGGACTCGCCTTTGTCGCAGCGTCAAGCTCCAGCCCAAGTTTCTGAACGCGTGCATTGTTGGCATAATGCACCAATTTGACAACTCTCGCAAATGAGCCGTTGCACAAACCTGCCTGAACATCAATATTGCGGGTTACCATAACACGAGCACCAATGGCCACCTTTATCAAGTCCGGCAACTCATTCTTCGCCCCTTGGACAGGGGCGGCTTGTCTCGCCATTCTGCCAGTCCTTTGATCTTTCTTGTAGTCATCGGCATCAATAGTCACAATTTCCTCATGAAGCAGATTCAGCATCTGAGAGTTATGGTCATTTACCTGTTTGTTTGTGGCGAAAACATGCAGAGCTTCCTTTGGGCAGTTTTCTGGAGCAGTGTAGGTCATAGCCAGCAAAGCTCTGTCCACTTCCGACAGCGCACGGGACTTCTCTTTGACGCGAAGTCGGTTCAGCAGTTCGGCAAATGGAACGTCATCCTTCTGCCTCATGATTTCAGTCAAAGTGATAATTTGGAAGCTGTCGCGCCAGTGGTCCAGCCTGGTGGGATCGTAAACACACAAAGGTTTGGACTGTCTCACAGGAGGTAGCTGGTAGAAATCCCCGACGGCGATAACAGACATGCCACCATGTTGGTAAATTGATTCCTTTGATTTGCTTCAACCTGGCGTCAACATATGCAAAGAGGTTTTTCAACACCATGGAAATCTCATCGATAATGAGAATTTCAGCAAGCGATAGCTCCGCTCTCACTTCGTCCAGTTTGTTGCCCAGGCCATGTACGGGGGTTTGAGGCTTCTTGGCAGTTTCAGCAGGCAGTGCAAAGTCACACCTGAAATGTTGAAAGCCGCTGTGCCAGTGAACCCTGTTTGGAAATTTCCGCTTCCTCAGCCAGTCTCAGGCAGTCTGCGCAGTATTTTTGTAGCCTCTGCGTGAATACATTTGATTAAATGTGACTTTCCCGTTCCGGCGCCACCATTGATGTAATAGAAGAACTGCCGTGGTTTTAAGCCACACGCGTCGTATGCACCAATCTCCGACCAGGTAGAAAGCACACGATTGCTTTCGGTTAAGGTTCCGATACATGTCACGCAATACAGCCGGATCGATGCGAGCGGCTTCCGTCGCGATAG
Source organism: Hippichthys cyanospilos (assembly GCF_059441005.1). Taxonomy (NCBI): domain Eukaryota; kingdom Metazoa; phylum Chordata; class Actinopteri; order Syngnathiformes; family Syngnathidae; genus Hippichthys; species Hippichthys cyanospilos. The sequence goes on from NC_142383.1 coordinate 62,598, forward strand.
ACATTTCCGATACCTCGGACCTGATGTTGTAGTCTGGTATATTTTCCTCCACAGCATCGCTGGGATCATCTCTTGCATTGATTTCCTCGATGCACTCGAGTCTTTGCAGTTCGCTTTCCGGCGCTAGCTGACACCACTCGTTGAAGACCATTCCGCTTTCCTCCACCTCTCAGATGGCGTTGTCAACATCTTTGCTGTGCTTCTCATACTTCTCTCTGTTCCGGTCGACAATTTGCACAACGGGCTCTGGATGCTCAGCGGCTGGCAACTGTACAAAGGCATGATCGTAAAACAACTTGTATGTAGGATAGTGTGTGGACTTCAACTGGCAGTCGGCACGATGAGGCAGGTACAGCTTTAGCAACGTGCAGTAAAATTCCTCCGGCTTTTTTTCCTGTGAGAATTTACAGTATTTGATGACAGCGTGTTTACCTGTTCTATTTTGGAATAACCCATGTCATTTAGCAGGGGGAAAACATTTTTGCCTTTTGCTTGCTTGCCATACACGATTCTGCAGGTTGAAGCAAAATCAGCCAAGCACATTGCTTCAAATTCCTCCGTTTGAGGTCTGCATTTATACTTTTCCGGCAAGCCGGTCATCCACAATTCAACGGACTCCTGCGTTTTGCCCTCAAGATATGAGAGGGGATAACTCTTTTTCAGCGCATTGTCACTGGTTTGTACAAAAACCACACTGCGGGACGCTTGCTTCATATATAGGCCACATGCGTGTGCGACGCACTCTTGTGCACTCACCTCTCTTTTCTTAGAGTACGCTTGCATGATTTGTTTCATTTCGTCGCTCTCGTTGACATTTTTGCTGCGGGAGTTCTCAATCACCGATTTCAGGTACTGGCTCAGACCGTGCTCAGCTTTGCTGATGTAGCTGCAGATGTAGGTAATGCAGGAATAAGCGTTCAGAATGTACTGAATGTCCATATTTGCATCCCAAGCAAGAAGCAGATGTCGATTGTAGTTGTTCACCCAGCAGTCTTTGGGCTCTCGCTTGAGCACCACAGAGGTCTTTGCGGCAATCGAGTACAAACCATCCATGTACTCGTCACTGGTGAGTTTGCACTTAGCCAGTAGCTGCGGCAAAGTCAGAGAGGCCGTTTCCGGTTCGTTCAGTAAATTTTGGAAATCAACAAGCTTGGGGTTTGGCGCCGACCGCTTCTCGTTTTCTGGATTTTCTCCATCACACTCTTCACGTCTCATGATCATGGTTCTCTCGCACGGCTGCTTGGGGAAACCAAAACGGCATTGCGCACCAGGTGCTTTGACACACGTCTTTGAATGAGACTTACTGTGCATCTGAACCTCTGTGACTTTTTGATGCAGTTCGGGTTCCGTTTCCGGATCGGGCAGCTCAGCGGAAATGTAGCGCGACACAAAATCGCAGATTTCTTGATCTGAGGCCTCCTCAAAGACGGGGGCGCCTTCAACCCAAATGAGGCAATGGATGCGCGGACTTCCTCTGTGCTGAGACTCCAATCTGTAAAAGTAGTCGACCACTTTTCCAATGGGTTGTGCCGGAGACAGGAGCAGGTCTCTGAACAGAGCTTCCACACGTTCGTCGAACATGCGCATCGTTGTCACCGGATTGCTGCGGAGAATTTCACACTTTGTGGCCCAGTCGAGGTCAGCGAAAATCACCTGTTCACCTTGTTGCGCTTTGATGGCGGTGATGACTTCTTCCCAACGCATTTCAGCAGCGGAGAATGTGCAGAAGAACGTGGATGTGCCCAGTTGCCGAATCATGGCAAAAATGTCCTTGAGGCATTTCTCCCAATAGGCTGGCACACTCCTTAATGGCGCCATGAAATGGACAGCGTCTTTGCTTTGTATCAGTTTTTCAACTTCCCTTTTATCCTGCAACATAGCATTGTTTATTCTTCAACCATCTCTGGTAAAAGGTTTACCTTTGCGTAGCTGTATTCTTATGCTTGATGTGGCCTGGTGGATTTCAGTCACAAACTGAGCAAAGAACAAGTAGTTAGTGTCTCTGGCAAAACGTTCATCCACACAAGACAGTCGCATTTTGAAATACTTGCTTGGTGTGAGTTTAATCTCCCTCTCTTCATCAAGAGTGTTTTCCCCAGTTCGAAACTGGACTGGAAAAGCCATGGCCTCAAGTTTGGGTGTCTTGAAAAAGCTTACCGGGTTATTTCTTTCTGCGGGAGCAACAGAGTAAATTCCCTCAGTGAAACTCATAATTTCCTCTGAAACATTGTTAGGTTGGAGACATGATTCGAAAATTAAGGCACCACTGGGTTCATCTCCTTCTTGCACATTTTGGCCATGTTGCCGTGTTTTGTCACTCTTACCATTTTCTTTGTCATTGTTTATTTCACGGAGTGCATCACTCTCAAATCTGTTTATCTGGAGCAGATCTTCCTCATAAAAGTCACTCATATTCATTCCGTCTTCAGAAGAGCTACTTTCATCATCGGTGAGCGTTGGGTCACAAAGGTCAGGGTCGTCACAAATTATTATGTCGCTGTACTGTGGATGCACCTGTTTCAGTTTAATCAGAGCACGCATTAGGTTAGGCCAAGTGACAGTTTGAAATACCTGATGACCTTTGTAGCAAAGCCGTCGCTTCAGTTTCACTCGCAAAACTTGTGATTCACTTCTGGGTTGTGGCAAGACGTTTACTGTCTCTTGCACTTCTGATGGAACACACACAACATTTCCTCGAATGGCTCGTTGCTGACCTTTCGGAAGAGGAATAATTTTGGCGAATACCACATATTTTCATATGAGATGCCTCTCTAATATGTTTAAACCACAAAGCTCATTTGGAATATCTGCTAGTTGGAGGTTATTAGCAACCGCTAGAGCTGGCATTTTGCCATTTTTAAGATGCTCAAAGCAAGTGTGACAAATCCACTCTTGTTTTCTTTCCTCTGGTACTTTGCACGATGGTTCACATTCATGATTACAAATATGAACATACTTTCCTGTGAGGCAACTTTCAACAGTATGTTTATTTTTCTTATAAGTACTGCGCTTACAAGGGTGCATTTGGTTAGGAAATAATGCTCTGTGACACACAGAGCAGACAAATGTGGGTCCAAATTTAATTTGTCTTTTGAAGAGCTCAATAGCTTTAGTGATTTCACAACTGATTCTCTCTTTAAATAGTTGGTTTATGACTTTGTATTTTTTCAAAATCTTAGTTGTGCAACGCATTAGTTCTTAATAAATCACACTTAGTTTTCGTTGCCAGTCTCATGATTTCCTTGTGTTTGGCTCTGAATTCAGGGTCATTTTGGTATCGGTTTGTGACATAGGAGCACTCCCTGTTTTTAAACACAATATGGCGAGGCGAAGAAACCACACGTTGCTGTGCTAGTGGAGATCTTTACTCTTCGCATGCCATCACAAAACTGATACAACAAAGTCCAAAACAGCAAAGACAAAGCCAACAGGTTCAAAGCATCAAAGGATCATAGCATCATGCCTACTGGGTGAGAGACATGGTCCTAATGTCCGCCACACAGCTCCCCCCCAAACACCCAGAAAGGCATAACGGAAAACCCCACAGGGTATTCACCAGTCTGGCACCCTGAGTCTCAGTCCGGTCCTGGGCAGTGTATGTGACACCAGGGCCCCAGGTGCGACAGGAGTAAGGGTGAGACACTCAGCGTGAAAACCATGAGGTAGGGTTGGCAAAGGGATGTTCTGAAGTTCCGCAGGAGCCGGAGTGGCAGTGCTGACCTGCATGCTGGCAGGCACAGTGGCTTCCGAGGGACGGCCGGTCGCGGTTGCGTCCCAGTCTGTGCCTGGGCATGAACCTGCTGCGGCACCAACACCAGCTGACCCGCTCCAATGTATACTCGGACCATACCTGCGGGCATGGTGAATCGGAGGGGCGGCTGAATGATGGTGGCTGGAGGCCTACTGCTGAGGCCGGACGGACATCGGTAGTAGATGAGGCCGCCCGGCTGGAAGATCCCGGTCGACGGCCAGGGAATCTGAAATTGGACTGCACAGCCGTTCTCACCAGCGCCCGTACCAGCCTGTTGCTGGCTGGCTCGATCCCTGGTGCGCCAAGGGAAAGGGCGACGGGTGAGAGGACCCTTGTCGGGGTGCTGGCTGGCTGACGTGGTACCAGCTTGCTGCATTACCTGACGTATAGAAGGCTGGTGGAGGGATGCCACGAAGTGGGACGTCTACGGCGATTCCTCGCTGAAACATTCTGACGTCCGGGGTCACCCATGTGGCGAAACTACATCTCCAACAGCCTGACGAAACTTTCTAACGTCTGGGATAATAATATGGCAAGATGACCCATCCGGGGTCACCCATTCTAACGTCCGGGGTCACCAATGTGGCGAGGCGAAGAAACCACACGTTGCTGTGCTAGTGGAGATCTTTACTCTTCGCATGCCATCACAAAACTGATACAACAACGTCCAAAACAGCAAAGACAAAGCCAACAGGTTCAAAGCATCAAAGGATCATAGCATCATGCCTACTGGGTGAGAGACATGGTCCTAGTGTCCGCCACAACAAGATCATTACTGTATCATTGTTTAGTGTAGCAACGTTGTCTATCTTTAAATGCAAGATCAGTACGATATCGTTGTTTAATGTAGCAACGTTGTCTATCTTTAAATGCAAGATCATTACGATATCGTTGTTTAGTGTAGCAACGTTGTCTATCTTTAAATGCAAGATCAGTATGATATCATTGTTTAATGTAGCAACGTTGTCTATCTTTAAATGCAAGATCATTACGATATCGTTGTTTAGTGTAGCAACGTTGTCTATCTTTAAATGCAAGATCAGTACGATATCGTTGTTTAATGTAGCAACGTTGTCTATCTTTAAATGCAAGATTACTATATCGTTGTTTAATGTAGCAACGTTGTCTATCTTTAAATGCAAGATCAGTACAATATTGTTGTGTAATGTAGGAGCGCTGTCGGATCCTGAAGCAATTATCTGTCCTATAACGATTTGAAATGAGGGAAAGGGATTTCCTCCTATAGAGCTGGTCGATCATGTAACGCTGTCTGATGTAGTACTTTTGTTTTAAACTGTAATTTAGGTCTTGTCGATAGCGAGTTGTGATATAACACTTTTTACGTTGTCTTAGTTCTGCATTTTGACTGTACTTTTTTGTTTCATGTTCTTAGTTTTCCGCTGTAGTACGTTTCCAGAGTTAACATTCATCTTTTCCTGTGCCTTTATGCGTCTTTGGAATTTTCTTTTTCTTGCTCTACTCATTTTTGACAAATCTTGCAGCACTTTACCTGATGTTGGGCAAAGCACCTTATTGTTGTCGTTCGTCAGATCAGTGCATTGTTTTGCAGCATTAGGCGCTGGCTCTTTCGTACGAGAACTTGTAATGGTCTCAGCAACCGCTCGGCTCGTGTTGACACATTCCTATTGCGCCATCGGTGGAGGACGCTCTGCACAAGGCACCATCTCATGATCATCAGCAGTGACATCTACAGATGCAAAAATAACGGGTATCATCTCGTAACGAGAATCACAATTGGCGTTCGATATTGTGAAAGACTTAATCAATGTGTCTATCAGATCATTCAAGCATGTAAAAAGCATCATAATAGCTTTGCTATCTTGAACAGGGAGGCCATCACATCCTCTGCTATGCGGATCAAAAATCCCAAACCTGCCTTTACGGTCTTGAAAGACAGCTATGCACAGTGATTGCATAATCAAAAGAGCAAAGTTTACCTCTGCAGTCAAGCACTGAAGTCTATCACGAAGATTCGGATAATACACATCACCACAAAAAGAGGTCAACATGCCACACAATGAAAGACTCTTTATTAACATGTGCTGTTTTGAAAACCCACTTACAATTTCTGGAAGTTCATCGGTAGTCAAGAAATCATGAACAAAGCGACTTTCTGCTGCAACTTAGTCATAACACTTACATACAGTTCATGGCCCCGTTTGAGAACAAGATCAAGATGTGAGCTGGTCAGGTGATCTAACTCCTGCAGGAATGCCAGAAATATAACAAAGTTAGCCACACACTGGCTGTTTCTCCATTTGCCATATCTGCGATGGGCTTGGCTGTGAGAGGCCAACACATATGTTACCTTAGGTCGGACAGGTGCCAATCCATCACCACTTTCAACGTGTGCTTCACTGGCACGGTTACCAGTCTCTGAAAAGGATGCCTCATTCAGGCATGCATCAATCTCTGATATAGGTGCCTCACTTAGGCATGTATTCATCTCTGATATGGGTGCTTCGGTAGAACAAAAATCAGAGCGTGCAAGAGTTGCTTGGGAGCCACAACGTCGCTGCCAGCAAGACTTTACCACTTGAGATTTTTTGCTCTTCCTCTGCAATGCTTTTAATCTGATGGGGTGAGATAGAAAGAAGGAAGAGACAAAAAGGTAGAGCAGCAACAAAGAGGGGTGTTTGGGGTCAGGTAAAGAAGATCTTCTGAAAGAAAAAAAAACACGTTTAAATAATCCGACAGGCAAGTTCATAAGCATAATGCATTTCATGTACAAGACAAAAGTGCCAGAATATTGAACCCCATAAAACCTTTTACATTCAAATGTAGCATCATTCTAGATCAGGCGAGGCCATATGCTAGATTTTTTAATCTGCCCTAGGGAACGTGAAGAAATTATCAGGAGAATAATATTAATATCCTGAAGGATAGCAGAACTATTAGTACATTAAAATAGTAACTATCAGAATTGAGGGGGGGGACAACAACTTAATTTTGTTAATTCAATTTTCAGTTGTTAAATGATTTTAATAGTTAAATGCACGGGACTTGACTGCTTGAATTTTTCTCTTTAATTATCTAATGAAATATCACATTTTCATCTTTCATTTTTCCTATATTATTCCTAGGATTTTTTTTTACTATTTGTCTATTTCTTTTCATTTTAATTTTTATTTATATTACTATTATGTTTAGATAACAAATTCAGCAGTGTGTTAAACTATTACATTTACAAAATCAAACAATTTATAGAATCAATAATGAAGTGTTTAATGTTCCGAAATTAGAGCGGCCGTTTTGTCAAATTTTAGAACCCTTTGTGACTGGAGGAGCCATTGTTTCTTTACATAATTGTTGTTGCATAAGTGGTCACTGTGTCTGGGGTATAGGTGCGCGGGGTAGGGTTGAGGAGATAATTGGGAACTTATTTAAGGACAGGTGTGTTGGCAGCGCGGAGGTCATACGGTTTTTACCACACCGCTACAACGCAAAGAACGCAAGGAAAACGCCACACCACGCCACCAAACAATTCAAGCGCTCAATGCTATGCATGACTAATAATTGGAAACATCACAAGGATAAGATCTGGATTCGAGCACATCATTTACTCACCATTTCATTGCTGCACGTAAAAAATCTCCCTTCCCGCACCCACCTGAACGGCTAAACTTGGGTCACTGGATTAGTCGCTGCAGTGACCGTCAAGTCAAAAATTTTGCCCACCCCCGTTTTCGATGGATAAAAAGCAGGAAGTTTGTCAGGTAAACACCCTACATAAACTCGTGAATTAAAAGCATGTTTTTTGTTCAATTATTATATATCACTTTCTCAAACCTGACATATGAACACAATACAGTGCAGAAAAAAAATATTTCCTTTCAAGCCCCATACAAAGTATTATAGCATAATGAACAATGAAGAAAAGGAAAGGTCAATAGGAATATGTAGAATAATCAAGTGTTGCAGTCACAGGCAGGGAGTTGAGTCTCTGGAGAAAACTGTTTTTGATCCTGCTGGTCTGGGCTCAGGGGCCATGCAGTTTTCTTCCCAATTGGCAGCAGGCTGAAGAGGCTGTGGGTCAGGCAGGAAGGGGAGGGACCCCCCGCGATCCTAATAGCTTTGCGGGTGAGACGCGTGTTGTAGATGTCCAGTAGAGTAGGAAAGGTTATGCTTATGTATATGATTATCCTGTCAGCTGCTTGCACAAGGAGTGTGACGACAGGACACGGTGCAGGCACCATACCACACGGTGATGTAGCTGCTAAATAGTAGTGCTCGTACTAGGCATGGGCCAAAAACCATGTTGACAGTTAACTGCAGTGTGAAAAGGTTAAGTAATACCACACTGAAATTCTTATTCTGTACACTTCCCCGACCAGACTACATTACATAATCAAGCAAAGAATTAAGTAGACAATAAAACAAAATAAAAAAAATGCAGTAACAGAGCAATAGGGGCACTACTAATGAATGACTAATAAATGAATAGACTTACTGTACATTCTGAGTATATTATGGAGTAGATGGAGTGGAAGAAACTTAAGGTTTCAATAATGGCTAATGCTGTTTATAACCAGTAATTAGTGTCTTTTTTTTCTTTTCTTTCTTGGAACAGGGCAGTTTATGATAGGCTTCTTGCATAGTTGTCCCAACAAGCTGCCTTTGAAAACAATTCAAAGGCAATTGCAGTTGTTAGGGCCCGAGCAGTGACCACTGCGAGGTCCCTATTGTTCCTCCCCAGATTATTAGGGCCCGAGCAGTGACCACTGCGAGGTCCCTATTGTTCCTCCCCAGATTATTATTATTATTATTATTAGGGCCCGAGCAGTGACCACTGCGAGGTCCCTATTGTTCCTCCCCAGATTATTATTATTATTATTAGGGCCCGAGCAGTGACCGCTGCGAGGTCCCTATTGTTCCTCCCCAGATTATTATTAGGGCCTTAGCAGCTACCGCTGCGAGAGCCCTCTTGTTTTTCTCCGGATTATTAGGGCCCGAGCAGCTACCGCTGCGAGAGCCCTCTTGTTTTTCTCCGGATTATTAGGGCCCGAGCAGCTACCGCTGCGAGAGCCCTCTTGTTTTTCTCCGGATTATTAGGGCCCGAGCAGCTACAGCAGCGAGAGCCCTCTTGTTTTTCTCCGGATTATTAGGGCCCGAGCAGCTACCGCTGCGAGAGCCCTCTTGTTTTTCTCCGGATTATAATGATTAGGGCCCGAGCAGCTACCGCTGCGAGAGCCCTCTTGTTTTTCTCCGGATTATTATTATTAGGGCCCGAGCAGCTACCGCTGCGAGAGCCCTCTTGTTTTTCTCCAGATTATTATTATTAGAGCCCGAGCAGCTACCGCTGCGAGAGCCCTCTTGTTTTTCTCCGGATTATTATTAGGGCCCGAGCAGCTACCGCTGCGAGAGCCCTCTTGTTTTTCTCCGGATTATTATTATTATTATTATTATTAGGGCCCGAGCAGCCACCGCTGCGAGAGCCCTCTTGTTTTTCTCCGGATTATTATTTAGGGCCCGAGCAGCTACCGCTGCGAGAGCCCTCTTGTTTTTCTCCGGATTATTAGGGCCTGAGCAGCTACCGCTGTGAGAGCCCTCTTGTTTTTCTCCGGATTATTAGGGCCCGAGCAGCTACCGCTGCGAGAGCCCTCTTGTTTTTCTCCGGATTATTATTATTAGGGCCCGAGCAGCTACCGCTGCGAGAGCCCTCTTGTTTTTCTCCAGATTATTCTTCTTCTTATTATTATTATTATTAGGGCCCGAGCAGCTACCGCTGCGAGAGCCCTCTTGTTTTTCTCCAGATTATTATTCTTATTATTATTAGGGCCCGAGCAGCTACCGCTGCGAGAGCCCTCTTGTTTTTCTCCGGATTATTATTATTATTATTATTATTATTATTATTATTATTATTAGGGCCCGAGCAGCTACCGCTGCGAGAGCCCTCTTGTTTTTCTCCAGATTATTATTAGGGCCCGAGCAGCTACCGCTGCGAGAGCCCTCTTGTTTTTCTCCAGATTATTATTAGGGCCCGAGCAGCTACCGCTGCGAGAGCCCTCTTGTTTTTCTCCGGATTATTAGGGCCCGAGCAGCTACCGCTGCGAGAGCCCTCTTGTTTTTCTCCAGATTATTATTATTATTATTATTATTATTATTTACTGTGCAGCGCTTTTCCATTTTTGAGGGCCTAAACATGCACGAAAAGTCACCAAAATTTGCACATTTGTCGGGCCCGGTGAAAAATTGGATATTTTTGTGTTTCCCAAAACAATGCAAAAAAATGGCTCTGCAGCGCCACCTAAGGTCGAAAAAGAGCACCTGGTCCCGGCCCGTTTGACCTAGAGCTACGAAAATTTTTAGGCATATGAAGGACCTAGAGAGCTACAAAAAAGTCAGCGTGAGCCATGTGCTCAGATGTACAGAAAATGAGTTATGAATTTTTTAATGTGCATTTTTGGCCCAACAAATTACTACAATTGTTGTAGCCAATTTGTAGTAATTTTTGCACGTTTGCAGGTCCCAAACTGCTCCTTGTTTCTCCTAAACGCTTTACTCAATCGCCTTCAAATTTGCTGTGGTCCATATTCACACGTAGAAGCACAAGTGGGCAAAATTTGGTGCAGATCCGCTGGCATATATGATAGGGGCGTGGCTTCAAATTATGTGTTCAATTTTTCCTTCGCCAAGAGGGACAAAAACCTTAATAACTTTGTTGTACTAGCTTAAAAAAATCTAAAACTTCATAGACACATGGAAACTTATGTCTTTAACACCTTTAAAAAAAGTTTTTTTGAATACCTACTAGCGCCGCCTAGTGGTTTATTAAAATGTCATTTTTTACACTTTCATGTATTGTGCTCAGTCTGTTTGAGTAAAACAAGTGAAAATTGGTCAGAATATCATTAAGACATGGAATATTAAGATTTTAAAATTTTATGACTTTTCGATAATGGGCGTGGTCTGCACGCCACTTCAAAGTCAGATGACTCGCCAAAACGAAAAAAGTGGCTGTAATTGGCCCCAAAATGGCCTTATGAGTGGAAAATAGCCTCTCACTCCCGGCTCGTTTGACCTACAGCTACAAAAATTTGTAGCCTTATGTAGGACCTCGAGCCCTACAAAAAAGTCAGCGTGAGCCATATGCTCAGATGTACAGAAAGAGAGTTATGAATTTTTGAATGTGCACTTTTGGCCCGTTTTTGCTCATTTGCAGGTCCCGAACTGCTCCTTTTTTCTCCCAAACGCTTGACCCGATCGACTTCAAATTTGCTGTGATGTTTTATCTGACTGTGAGGCACAATTGTTCAAATTTTCGTGACGATCCGCAATCAAATATGTTGGGGGCGGGTCTTCATATTAAGCCTTTGATGATTACTTTGCCACATGTGAAACAAACCTTTATAACTCAGCTTTCCAAGCTTGGAAAAATCTGAAACTTCACAGACACATGAAGACTCAAGCCCTTAACACATGTGTTTAAAAAGATCTTAAATTGCTTATAAGGCCACCTAGTGGCAAACAAAAATGTCAGTCTGATGTCTCACCAAAATGAACAAAGTTGCTGTGTTTGGTCCCAGATGGACTTATCTTGTCTAAACTTCATATATTTGATGGGTTTCCAATGCTGAATACACCTATCAACGTATTTTTTGTTATAGTGCGAGCGCCACCTAGTGGCAGCCAAAAAAATAGCATTTTATAACGTTTTTATGTGTTTAGCTGAGCCCTTTGAAGTAATATCGCTGAAATTAAGTCTGACAAGCCTCTAGACAGCCTTGCTGACCTCCACCAAATTTTACGAAGTTTCGATAATGGGCGTGGCCTCTATGACCATTTTCATTCCGAAGCTTTATCTGTCCAGTAAAATTTTGCTGTAATATGACCCAGATGATCTGATCTTCTCACAATTTCACACATTGGATAAAAATTTTCTCCTGAACATATCGACAAAAATATATTCCAGTTTAAAGCTAGCGCCACCTAGTGGCTGCAAAAAATGTCATTAGTCGAAAGATTACAGTCAATCCTGTTTGGTTTGACCTACAGCTATGAAACTTTGTAGGCAAATGAAGGACTGCAAGACCTACAAAAAAGTCAATAGAAGTGATGTGCAAGGATGTACAGAAAAATTATGAATTTTTTTAATTAAAGTTTTGTCCCATTCTTAGACATTAGCTGGTCTCAAACTAGTGCCTTTTTCTCTTAAATGGTTCACCCCATTACCTTCAACTTTGGCATGAATCATTATCCAACTGAGGGGCACACATAGTCCAAATATCGTGAAGATCTCTTGACATAAAAGATGGGGGCGGAGCTTCAAATTATGTTTAATACTTCCTTTGCCAAGAGTGACAAAAATCTTAATAACTCAGCTATGACAGCTTCAAACCATATGAAACTTTCCTGGGCCTTTAAAAGTAATGCAATCATACAGCTATGTGATAAACTTTCAAATCATTTACAGCGCCACCCAGTGGCGGACAAAAATCTCATTTTTTATACTTTTATGTACTGTGAAATGCCTGTTTGACTAAATGACCTCAAAAATGGTCAGAAAAGCTATGACACATTGGAAAATTAAGGTTCCCAACTTTTATGACTTTTCAATAAAGGGCGTGGCCTCTATGCCAACTCAAAATCCGATGTCTCGTGAAAACGGTAAAAGTTGCTGAAAATGGACCTAGACGATCTGATATTTTTAAAACTTCATATATGGGATGGGACTCCAATGTGAAACACACCTACATGCCAATTTTTTATCATAGTACGAGCGCCACCTAGTTGCAGCAAAAAAAAGCCAATCCTTAATGTTTTTATGTACTCTGCTGTGCCCCTTGAAGTGATATCCCTTAAATGTTTTCTGAAAAGCCAGTGGCCATGCCTTATGCCCTCCACAAACAGTACGATGTTTCGACAGTGGGTGTGGCCTATATGGCATTGAAAGTCACAACATTGGAACAATAAAAGCTGCAGTAACTCCACCCACATTGTCCCACCTTGACTAAATTTTACATATTTGGTAAGAGTCCTGCACTGAAGTCATCTACAACTACTTTTTCATCGTTCATAGTCCTTGTTCATACCCCGACCTGTTCATACCCCAACATGCACAGGTCTGCGAGGGCCCTTTATAGCTGCTTGCAGCTCTAGTTAGGGCCCGAGCAGCTACCGCTGCGAGAGCCCTCTTGTTTTTCTCCAGATTATTATTATTAGGGCCCGAGCAGCTACCGCTGCGAGAGCCCTCTTGTTTTTCTCCAGATTATTTAGGGCCCGAGCAGCTACCGCTGCGAGAGCCCTCTTGTTTTTCTCCGGATTATTATTATTATTATTATTAGGGCCCGAGCAGCTACCGCTGCGAGAGCCCTCTTGTTTTTCTCCGGATTATTATTATTATTATTATTATTATTATTATTATTTACTGTGCAGCGCTTTTCCATTTTTGAGGGCCTAAACATGCACGAAAAGTCACCAAAATTTGCACATTTGTCGGGCCCGGTGAAAAATTGGATATTTTTGTGTTTCCCAAAACAATGCAAAAAAAATGGCTCTGCAGCGCCACCTAAGGTTGAAAAAGTGCACCTGGTCCCGGCCCGTTTGACCTAGAGCTACGAAAATTTTTAGGCATATGTAGGACCTAGAGACCTACAAAAAAGTCAGCGTGAGCCATGTGCTCAGATGTACAGAAAAAGAGTTATGAATTTTTGAATGTGCATTTTTGGCCCATTTTTGCACGTTTGCAGGTCCCAAACTGCTCCTTGTTTCTCCTAAACGCTTTACTCAATCGCCTTCAAATTTCCTGTGGTCCATATTCACACATAGGGGCACAAGTGGGCAAAATTTGGTGCAGATCCGCTGAGATATATGATAGGGGCGTGGCTTCAAATTATGTGTTCAAATTTTCCTTCGCCAAGAGGGACAAAAACCTTAATAACTTTGATGTACTAGCTTAAAAAAATCTAAAACTTCATAGACACATGGAAACTTATGTCTTTAACACCTTTAAAAAAAGTTTTTTTAAATACCTACTAGCGCCGCCTAGTGGTTGATTAAAATGTCATTTTTTACAATTTCATGTATTGTGCTCAGTCTGTTTGAGTAAAACAAATGAAAATTGGTCAGAATATCATTAAGACATGGAATATTAAGGTTTTAAAATTTTACGACTTTTCGATAATGGGCGTAGTCTGCACGCCACCTCAAAGTCAGATGACTCGCCAAAACGAAAAAAGTGGCTGTAATTGGCCCCAAAATGGCCTTATGAGTGGAAAATAGCCTCTCACTCCCGGCCCGTTTGACCTAGAGATCCAAAAATTTGTAGCCTTATGTAGGACCTTGAGCCCTACAAAAAAGTCAGCGCGAGCCATGTGCTCAGATGTACAGAAAGAGAGTTATGAATTTTTGAATGTGCACTTTCGGCCCGTTTTTGCTCATTTGCAGGTCCCGAACTGCTCCTTTTTTCTCCCAAACGCTTGACCCGATCGACTTCAAATTTGCTGTGATGTTTTATCTGACTGTGAGGCACAATTGTTCAAATTTTTGTGATGATCCGCCATCAAATATGTTGGGGGCGGAGCTTTATAGTATGCCTTTGATGATTACTTTGCCACATGTGAAACAAACCTTTATAACTCAGCTTTACAAGCTTAGAAAAATCTGAAACTTCACAGACACATGGAGACTCAAGCCCTTAACACAAGTGTTTAAAAAAATCTTCAATTGCTTATAAGGCCATCTAGTGGCAAACAAAAATGTCAGTCTGATGTCTCGCCAAAACGAACAAAGTTGCTGTGTTTGGTCCCAGATAGTCTTATCTTTTCTAAACTTCGTATATTTGATGGGTTTCCAATGCGGAATACACCTATCAACGTATTTTTTGTTATAGTGCGAGCGCCACCTAGTGGCAGCCAAAAATATAGCATTTTTTAAACGTTTTTATGTGTTTAGCTGAGCCCTTTGAAGTAATATAGCTGAAATTAAGTCTGAAAAGCCTCTAGACAGCCTTGCTGACCTCCACCAAATTTTACGAAGTTTTGATAATGGGCGTGGCCTCTATGACCATTTTCATTCCGAAGCTTTATCTGTCCAGTAAAAGTTGCTGTAATTTGACCCAGATTATCTGATCTTCTCACAATTTCACACATTGGATGAAAATATTCTCCTGAACATATCGACAAAAATATATTCTAGTTTAAAGCTGGCGCCACCTAGTGGCTGCAAAAAATGTCATTAGTCGAAAGATTACAGTCAATCCTGTTTGGTTTGACCTACAGCTATGAAACTTTGTAGGCAAATGAAGGACTGCAAGACCTTCAAAAAAGTCAGTAGAAGTGATGTGCTAGGATGTACAGAAAAATTGTTATGAATTTTTTTATTGTGCAGTTTTGTCCCATTCTTAGACATTAGCTGGTCTCAAACTAGTGCCTTTTTCTCTTAAACGATTCACCCCATTACCTTCAACTTTGGCATGAATCATTACCCAACTGAGGGGCACACATAGTCCAAATATCGTGAAGATCTCTTGACATAAAAGATGGGGGCGGAGCTTCAAATTATGTTTAATACTTCCTTCGCCAAGAGTGACAAAAATCTTAATAACTCAGCTATGACAGCTTCAAACCATCTGAAACTTTCCTGGGCCTTTAAAAGTAATGCAATAATACAGCTATGTGATAAACTTTCAAATCATTTACAGCGCCACCCAGTGGCGGACAAAAATCTCATTTTTTATACTTTCATGTACTGTGAAATGCCTGTTGGACTAAATGAACTAAAAAATGGTCAGAAAAGCTATGACACATTGGAACATTAAGGTTCTCAAATTTTATGACTTTTCATTAAAGGGCGTGGCCTCTATGCAAACTCAAAGTTTGATGTCTCGCCAAAACGGTAAAAGTTGCTGTAATTGGACCTAGATGATCTGATGTTTGCAAAACTTCATATATGGGATGGGAGTCCAATGTGAAACACACCTACAAGCCTATTTTTTATCACAGTACGAGCGCCACCTAGTGGCAGCAAAAAATATAGCAAATCCTTAATGTTTTTATGTCCTCTGCTGAGCCCCTTGAAGTGATATCCCTTAAATGTTTTCTGAAAAGCCAGTGGCCATGCCTTATGCCCTCCACAAATCAGTACGATGTTTCGACAGTGGGTGTGGCCTATATGGCATTGAAAGTCACAAAATTGGAACAATAAAAGCTGCAGTAACTCCACACACATTGTCCCACCTTGTATAAATTTTACATAATTGGTAATAGTCCTGCACTGAAGTGATCTACAACAAATTTTTCATCATTCATAGTCCTTGTTCATACCCCGACCTGTTCATACCCCAACGTGCACAGGTCTGCGAGGGCCCTTTATAGCTGCTTGCAGCTCTAGTTATTATTATTATTATTATTTACTGTGCAGCGCTTTTCCATTTTTGAGGGCCTAAACATGCACGAAAAGTCACCAAAATTTGCACATTTGTCGGGCCCGGTGAAAAATTGGATATTTTTGTGTTTCCCAAAACAATGCAAAAAAAATGGCTCTGCAGCGCCACCTAAGGTCGAAAAAGTGCACCTGGTCCCGGCCCGTTTGACCTAGAGCTATGAAAATTTTTAGGCATATGTAGGACCTAGAGACCTACAAAAAAGTCAGCGCGAGCCATGTGCTCAGATGTACAGAAAAAGAGTTATGAATTTTTGAATGTGCATTTTTGGCCCATTTTTGCACGTTTGCAGGTCCCAAACTGCTCCTTGTTTCTCCCAAACGCTTTATTCAATCGCCTTCAAATTTGCTGTGGTCCATATTCACACATAGGGGCACAATTGGGCAAAATTTGGTGCAGATCCGCTGACATATATGATAGGGGCGTGGCTTCAAATTATGTGTTCAATTTTTCCTTCGCCAAGAGTGACATAAACCTTAATAATTTTGATGTACTAGCTTAAAAAAATCTAAAACTTCATAGACACATGGACACTTATGTCTTTAACACTTTTAAAAAAAGGTTTTTTAAATACCTACAAGCGCCGCCTAGTGGTTGATTAAAATGTCATTTTTTACACTTTCATGTATTGTGCTCAGTCTATTTGAGTAAAACAAGTGAAAACTGGTCAGAATATCATTAAGACATGGAATATTAAGGTTTTAAAATTTTACGACTTTTCGATAATGGGCGTAGTCTGCACGCCACCTCAAAGTCAGATGACTCGCCAAAACGAAAAAAGTGGCTGTAATTGGCCCCAAAATGGCCTTATGAGTGGAAAATAGCCTCTCACTCCCGGCCCACTTGACCTAAAGCTACAAAAATTTGTAGCCTTATGTAGGACCTCGAGCCCTACAAAAAAGTCAGCGCGAGCCATGTGCTCAGATGTACAGAAAGAGAGTTATGAATTTTTGAATGTGCACTTTTGGCCCGTTTTTGCTCATTTGCAGGTCCCGAACTGCTCCTTTTTTCTCCGAAACGCTTGACCCGATCGACTTCAAATTTGCTGTGATGTTTTATCTGACTGTGAGGCACAATTGTTCAAATTTTTGTGACGATCCGCCAACAAATATGTTGGGGGCGGGGCTTTATATTATGCCTTTGATGATTACTTTGCCACATGTGAAACAAACCTTTATAACTCAGCTTTACAAGCTTAGAAAAATCTGAAACTTCACAGACACATGGAGACTCAAGCCCTTAACACAAGTGTTTAAACAAAACTTCAATTGCTTGTGAGGCCATCTAGTGGCAAACAAAAATGTCAGTCTGATGTCTCGCCAAAACGAACAAAGTTGCTGTGTTTGGTCCCAGATGGTCTTATCTTTTCTAAACATTACATATTTGATGGATTTCCAATGCGGAATACACCTATCAACGTATTTTTTGCTATAGTGCGAGCGCCACCTAGAGGCAGCCAAAAACATAGCATTTTTGAAACTTTTTTACGTGTTTAGCTGAGCCCTTTGAAGTAATATCGCTGAAATTAAGTGTGACAAGCCTCTAGACAGCCCTGCTGACCTCCACCAAATTTTACAAAATTTCGATAATGGGCGTGGCTTTTACGTCCATTTTC
Source organism: Hippichthys cyanospilos (assembly GCF_059441005.1). Classification (NCBI taxonomy): domain Eukaryota; kingdom Metazoa; phylum Chordata; class Actinopteri; order Syngnathiformes; family Syngnathidae; genus Hippichthys; species Hippichthys cyanospilos. Next base: position 80,367 of record NC_142383.1, read on the forward strand.
ATTCCGAAAATTTAACGGACCAGTAAAAGCTGCTGTAATTTGACCCAGATGATCTGATCTTCTCACAATTTCACACATTGGATGAAAATCTATTCCTGAAGACATCGACAAACATATATTCCAGTTTAAAGCTAGCGCCACCTAGTGGCTGCAAAAAATGTCATTAGTCGAAAGATTGGAGTCATTCCTGTTTGGTTTGACCTAACACTATAAAAGTTTTTAGGCATATGTAGGATTGTAAGACCTACAAAAAAATCAATAGGAGTGATGTGCTAAGATGTACAGAATAATTTTTATGATTTTTTTTTATGTGCAATTTTGCCCCATTCTTAGACATTAGCCCGTCTAAATCTCGTGCCTTTTTCTCTTAAACGGTTCACCCGATTAACTTCTACGTTGGCATGGACTATTAGCAGATATAGCGGCACAAATCTCCCAAAAATTGTGAAGATCCCATGACTTGTAAGATGTGGGCGGAGCTTCAAATTGTTTTGAATATTTCCTTCGCCAAGAGTGACAAAAACCTTAATAACTCAGCTGTTTCAGCTTCAAATCTAGTTAAACACTTGCAGGGAGTTAAAAAGTCATGCCCCAATACAGCTATGTGATAAACATCCAAATCATTTACAGCGCCACCTAGTGGCGGACAAAAATCTAATTTTTTACACTCTCATGTACTGTGCAATGTCTGTTTGACTACATGAACTAAAAAATGGTCAGAAAAGCTATGACACAGTGGAGAATGAAGGTTCTCAACTTTTATGATTTTTCAATAAAAGGCGTGGCCTGTATGCCAGCTCAAAGTCCGATTTCTCACCAAAACGGTAAAAGTTGCTGTAATTGGACCTAGATGATCTGATGTTTGCAAAACTTCATATATGGGATGGGAGTCCAATGTGAAACACACCTACAAGCCTATTTTTTATCATAGTACGAGCGCCACCTAGTGGCAGCAAAAAAATATAGCAAATCCTTAATGTTTTTATGTACTCTGCTGAGCCCCTTGAAGTGATATCCCTTAAATGTTTTCTGAAAAGCCAGTGGCCATGCCTTATGCCCCCCACAAATCAGTACAATGTTTCGACAGTGGGTGTGGCCTATATGGCATTGAAAGTCACAAAATTGGAACAATAAAAGCTGCAGTAACTCCACACACATTGTCCCACCTTGTCTAAATTTTACATATTTGGTAATAGTCCTGCACTGAAGTGATCTACAACAAATTTTTCATCATTCATAGTCCTTGTTCATACCCCGACCTGTTCATACCTCAACGTGCACAGGTCTGCGAGGGCCCTTTATAGCTGCTTGCAGCTCTAGTATTCTTATTAGGGCCCGAGCAGCTACCGCTGCGAGAGCCCTCTTGTTTTTCTCCAGATTATTATTATTATTATTATTATTATTATTATTATTTACTGTGCAGCGCTTTTCCATTTTTGAGGGCCTAAACATGCACGAAAAGTCACCAAAATTTGCACATTTGTCGGGCCCGGTGAAAAATTTGATATTTTTGTGTTTCCCAAAACAATGCAAAAAAAATGGCTCTGCAGCGCCACCTAAGGTTGAAAAAGTGCACCTGGTCCCGGCCCGTTTGACCTAGAGCTACGAAAATTTTTAGGCATATGTAGGACCTAGAGACCTACAAAAAAGTCAGCGCGAGCCATGTGCTCAGATGTACAGAAAAAGAGTTATGAATTTTTGAATGTGCATTTTTGGCCCATTTTTGCACGTTTGTAGGTCCCAAACTGCTCCTTGTTTCTCCTAAACGCTTTACTCAATCACCTTCAAATTTGCTGTGGTCCATATTCACACATAGGGGCACAAGTGGGCAAAATTTGGTGCAGATCCGCTGGCATATATGATAGGGGCGTGGCTTCAAATTATGTGTTGTATTTTTCCTTCGCCAAGAGGGACATAAACCTTAATAACTTTGATGTACTAGCTTAAAAAAATCTAAAACTTCATAGACACATGGAAACTTATGTCTTTAACACCTTTGAAAAAAGTTTTTTCAAATACCTACTAGCGCCGCCTAGTGGTTGATTAAAATGTCATTTTTTACACTTTCATGTATTGTGCTCAGTCTGTTTGAGTAAAACAAATGAAAATTGGTCAGAATATCATTAAGACATGGAATATTAAGGCTTTAAAATTTTACGACTTTTCGATAATGGGCGTAGTCTGCACGCCACCTCAAAGTCAGATGACTCGCCAAAACGAAAAAAGTGGCTGTAATTGGCCCCAAAATGGCCTTATGAGTGGAAAATAGCCTCTCACTCCCGGCCCGTTTGACCTAGAGCTCCAAAAATTTGTAGACTTATGTAGGACCTCGAGCCCTACAAAAAAGTCAGCGCGAGCCATATGCTCAGATGTACAGAAAGAGAGTTATGAATTTTTGAATGTGCACCTTTGGCCCGTTTTTGCTCATTTGCAGGTCCCGAACTGCTCCTTTTTTCTCCCAAACCCTTGACCTGATCGACTTCAAATTTGCTGTGATGTTTTATCTGACTGTGAGGCACAATTGTTCACATTTTTGTGATGATCCGCCATCAAATATGTTGGGGGCGGGGCTTTATATTATGCCTTTGATGATTACTTTGCCACATGTGAAACAAACCTTTATAACTCAGCTTTACAAGCTTGGAAAAATCTGAAAATTCACAGACACATGAAGACTCAAGCCCTTAACACAAGTGTTTAAAAAAATCTTCAATTGCTTATAAAGCCATCTAGTGGCAAACAAAAATGTCAGTCTGATGTCTCGCCAAAACGAACAAAGTTGCTGTGTTTGGTCCCAGATGGGCTTATCTTTTCTAAACTTCATATATTTGATGGGTTTCCAATGCGGAATACACCTATTAACGTATTTTTTGTTATAGTGCGAGCGCCACCTAGTGGCAGCCAAAAATATAGCATTTTTTAAACATTTTTATGTGTTTAGCTGAGCCCTTTGAAGTAATATCGCTGAAATTAAGTCTGAAAAGCCTCTAGACAGCCCTGCTGACCTCCACCAAATTTTACGAAGTTTCGATAATGGGTGTGGCCTCTACGGCCATTTTCATTCCGAATTTTTATCTGTCCAGTAAAAGTTGCTGTAATTTTACCCAGATGATCTGATCTTCTCACAATTTCACACATTGGATGAAAATATTCTCCTGAACATATCGACAAAAATATATTCCAGTTTAAAGCTAGCGCCACTTAGTGGCTGCAAAAAATGTCATTAGTCGAACGATTACAGTCAATCCTGTTTGGTTTGACCTACAGCTATGAAACTTTGTAGGCAAATGAAGGACTGCATGCCCTACAAAAAAGTCAATACAAGTGATGTGCTAGGATGTACAGAAAAATTGTTATGAATTTTTTTAATGTGCAGTTTTGTCCCATTCTTAGACATTAGCTGGTCTCAAACTAGTGCCTTTTTCTCTTAAATGATTCACCCCATTACCTTCAACTTTGGCATGAATCATTATCCAACTGAGGGGCACACATAGTCCAAATATCGTGAAGATCTCTTGACATAAAAGATGGGGGCGGAGCTTCAAATTATGTTTAATACTTCCTTTGCCAAGAGTAACAAAAATCTTAATAACTCAGCTATGACAGCTTCAAACCATCTGAAACTTTCCTGGGCCTTTAAAAGTAATGCAATTATACAGCTATGTGATAAACTTTCAAATCATTTACAGCGCCACCCAGTGGCGGACAAAAATATCATTTTTTATACTTTTATGTACTGTGAAATGCCTGTTTGACTAAATGAACTAAAAAATGGTCAGAAAAGCTATGACACATTGGAACATTAAGGTTCTCAACTTTTATGACTTTTCATTAAAGGGTGTGGCCTCTATGCAAACTCAAAGTCTGATGTCTCCCCAAAACGGTAAAAGTTGCTGTAATTGGACCTAGATGATCTGATGTTTGCAAAACTTCATATATGGGATGGGAGTCCAATGTGAAACACACCTACAAGCCTATTTTTTATCATAGTACGAGCGCCACCTAGTGGCAGCAAAAAATATAGCAAATCCTTAATGTTTTTATGTACTCTGCTGAGCCCCTTGAAGTGATATATCCCTTAAATGTTTTCTGAAAAGCCAGTGGCCATGCCTTATGCCCCCCACAAATCAGTACAATGTTTCGACAGTGGGTGTGGCCTATATGGCATTGAAAGTCACAAAATTTGAACAATAAAAGCTGCAGTAACTCCACACACATTGTCCCACCTTGTCTAAATTTTACATATTTGGTAATAGTCCTGCACTGAAGTGATCTACAACAAATTTTTCATCATTCATAGTCCTTGTTCATACCCCGACCTGTTCATACCCCAACGTGCACAGGTCTGCGAGGGCCCTTTATAGCTGCTTGCAGCTCTAGTTAGGGCCCGAGCAGCTACCGCTGCGAGAGCCCTCTTGTTTTTCTCCAGATTATTATTATTATTATTATTATTATTATTATTATTATTATTATTTACTGTGCAGCGCTTTTCCAATTTTGAGGGCCTAAACATGCACGAAAAGTCACCAAAATTTGCACATTTGTCGGGCCCGGTGAAAAATTGGATAATTTTGTGTTTCCCAAAACAATGCAAAAAAAATGGCTCTGCAGCGCCACCTAAGGTTGAAAAAGTGCACCTGGTCCCGGCCCGTTTGACCTAGAGCTACGAAAATTTTTAGGCATATGTAGGACCTAGAGACCTACAAAAAAGTCAGCGCGAGCCATGTGCTCAGATGTACAGAAAAAGAGTTATGATTTTTTGAATGTGCATTTTTGGCCCATTTTTGCACGTTTGCAGGTCCCAAACTGCTCTTTGTTTCTCCTAAACGCTTTACTCAATCACCTTCAAATTTGCTGTGGTCAATATTCACACATAGGGGCACAAGTGGGCAAAATTTGGTGCAGATCCGCTGACATATATGATAGGGGCGTGGCTTCAAATTATGTGTTCAATTTTTCCTTCGCCAAGAGTGACATAAACCTTAATAACTTTGATGTACTAGCTTAAAAAAATCTAAAACTTCATAGACACATGGAAACTTATGTCTTTAACACCTTTGAAAAAAGTTTTTTTAAATACCTACTAGCGCCACTTAGTGGTTGATTAAAATGTCATTTTTTACACTTTCATGTATTGTGCTCAGTCTGTTTGAGTAAAACAAATGAAAATTGGTCAGAATATCATTAAGACATGGAATATTAAGGTTTTAAAATTTTACGACTTTTCGATAATGGGCATAGTCTGCACGCCACCTCAAAGTCAGATGACTCGCCAAAACGAAAAAAGTGGCTGAAATTGGCCCCAAAATGGCCTTATGAGTGGAAAATAGCCTCTCACTCCCGGCCCGTTTGACCTAAAGCTACAAAAATTTGTAGCCTTATGTAGGACCTCGAGCCCTACAAAAAAGTCAGCGCGAGCCATATGCTCAGATGTACAGAAAGAGAGTTATGAATTTTTGAATGTGCACTTTTGGCCTGTTTTTGCTCATTTGCAGGTCCCGAACTGCTCCTTTTTTCTCCCAAACGCTTGACCCGATCGACTTTAAATTTGCTGTGATGTTTTATCTGACTGTGAGGCACAATTGTTCAAATTTTTGTGACGATCCGCCAACAAATATGTTGGGGGCGGGCCTTTATATTATGCCTTTGATGATTACTTTGCCACATGTGAAACAAACCTTTATAACTCAGCTTTACAAGCTTAGAAAAATCTGAAACTTCACAGACACATGGAGACTCAAGCCCTTAACACAAGTGGTTAAACAAATCTTCAATTGCTTGTGAGGCCATCTAGTGGCAAACAAAAATGTCAGTCTGATGTCTCGCCAAAACGAACAAAGTTGCTGTGTTTGGTCCCAGATAGTCTTATCTTTTCTAAACATTACATATTTGATGGATTTCCAATGCAGATTACACCTATCAACGTATTTTTTGCTATAGTGCGAGCGCCACCTAGTGGCAGACAAAAAAATAGCATTTTTGAAACATTTTTACGTGTTTACCTAAGCCCTTTGAAGTAATATCGCTGAAATTAAGTGTGACAAGCCTCTAGACAGCCCTGCTGACCTCCACCAAATTTTACGAATTTTCGATGATGGGCGTGGCCTTTACGTCCATTTTCATTCCGAAAATTTAACGGACCAGTAAAAGCTGCTGTAATTTGACCCAGATGATCTGATCTTCTCACAATTTCACACATTGGATGAAAATCTGTTCCTGAAGATATCGACAAACATATATTCCAGTTTAAAGCTAGCGCCACCTAGTGGCTGCAAAAAATGTCATTAGTCGAAAGATTGGAGTTATTCCTGTTTGGTTTGACCTAACACTATAAAAGTTTTTAGGCATATGTAGGATTGTAAGACCTACAAAAAAGTCAATAGAAGTGATGTGCTAAGATGTACAGAATAATTTTTATGATTTTTTTTTATGTGCAATTTTGCCCCATTCTTAGACATTAGCCGGTCTAAATCTAGTGCCTTTTTCTCTTAAACGGTTTACCCGATTAACTTCTACGTTGGCATGGACTATTAACAGATATAGCGGCACAAATCTCCCAAAAATTGTGAAGATCCCATGACTTGTAAGATGTGGGCGGAGCTTCAAATTGTTTTGAATATTTTCTTCGCCAAGAGTGACAAAAACCTTAATAACTCAGCTGTTTCTGCTTCAAATCATGTGAAACACTTGCAGGGAGTTTAAAAGTCATGCCCTAATACAGCTATGTGATAAACATCCAAATCATTTACAGCGCCACCTAGTGGCGGACAAAAATCTAATTTTTTACACTCTCATGTACTGTGCAATGTCTGTTTGACTACATGAACTCAAAAATGGTCAGAAAAGCTATGACACATTGGAACATTAAGGTTCTCAACTTTTATGACTTTTCATTAAAGTGCGTGGCCTCTATGCCAACTCAAAATCTGATGTCTCGCGAAAACGGTAAAAGTTGCTGTAATTGGACCTAGATGATCTGATGTTTGCAAAACTTCATATATGGGATGGGAGTCCAATGTGAAACACACCTACAAGCCTATTTTTTATCATAGTACGAGCGCCACCTAGTGGCAGCAAAATATATAGCAAATCCTTAATGTTTTTATGTACTCTGCTGAGCCCCTTGAAGTGATATCCCTTAAATGTTTTCTGAAAAGCCAGTGGCCATGCCTTATGCCCCCCACAAATCAGTACAATGTTTCGACAGTGGGTGTGGCCTATATGGCATTGAAAGTCACAAAATTGGAACAATAAAAGCTGCAGTAACTCCACACACATTGTCCCACCTTGTCTAAATTTTACATATTTGGTAATAGTCCTGCACTGAAGTCATCTACAACTACTTTTTCATCGTTCATAGTCCTTGTTCATACCCCGACCTGTTCATACCTCAACGTGCACAGGTCTGCGAGGGCCCTTTATAGCTGCTTGCAGCTCTAGTTTCCTCTTGTTTTTCTCCAGATTATTATTCTTCTTATTATTATTATTTACTGTGCAGCGCTTTTCCATTTTTGAGGGCCTAAACATGCACGAAAAGTCACCAAAATTTGCACATTTGTCGGGCCCGGTGAAAAATTGGATATTTTTCTGTTTCCCAAAACAATGCAAAAAAAATGGCTCTGCAGCGCCACCTAAGGTCGAAAAAGTGCACCTGGTCCCGGCCCGTTTGACCTAGAGCTACGAAAATTTTTAGCCATATGTAGGACCTAGAGACCTACAAAAAAGTCAGCGCGAGCCATGTGCTCAGATGTACAGAAAAAGAGTTATGAATTTTTGAATGTGCATTTTTGGCCCATTTTTGCACGTTTGCAGGTCCCAAACTGCTCCTTGTTTCTCCCAAACGCTTTACTCAATCGCCTTCAAATTTGCTGTGGTCCATATTCACACATAGGGGCACAAGTGGGCAAAATTTGGTGCATATCCGCTGACATATATGATAGGGGCATGGCTTCAAATTATGTGTTCAATTTTTCCTTCGCCAAGAGTGACAAAAACCTTAATAACTTTGATGTACTAGCTTAAAAAAATCTAAAACTTCATAGACACATGGAAACTTATGTCTTTAACACCTTTAAAAAAAGGTTTTTTAAATACCTACTAGCGCCGCCTAGTGGTTGATTAAAATGTCATTTTTTACACTTTCATGTATTGTGCTCAGTCTGTTTGAGTAAAACAAATGAAAATTGGTCAGAATATCATTAAGACATGGAATATTAAGGTTTTAAAATTTTACGACTTTTCGATAATGGGCGTAGTCTGCACGCCACCTCAAAGTCAGATGACTCCCCAAAACGAAAAAAGTGGCTGTAATTGGCCCCAAAATGGCCTTATGAGTGGAAAATAGCCTCTCACTCCCGGCCCGTTTGACCTAGAGCTCCAAAAATTTGTAGCCTTATGTAGGACCTCCAGCCCTACAAAAAAGTCAGCGCGAGCCCTATGCTCAGATGTACAGAAAGAGAGTTATGAATTTTTGAATGTGCACCTTTAGCCCGTTTTTGCTCATTTGCAGGTCCCGAACTGCTCCTTTTTTCTCCCAAACGCTTGACCCGATCGACTTCAAATTTGCTGTGATGTTTTATCTGACTGTCAGGCACAATTGTTCAAATTTTTGTGATGATCCGCCATCAAATATGTTGGGGGCGGGGCTTTATATTATGCCTTTGATGATTACTTTGCCACATGTGAAACAAACCTTTATAACTCAGCTTTACAAGCTTAGAAAAATCTGAAACTTCACAGACACATGGAGACTCAAGCCCTTAACACAAGTGTTTAAAAAAATATTCAATTGCTTATAAGGTTATCTAGTGGCAAACAAAAATGTCAGTCTGATGTCTCGCCAAAACGAACAAAGTTGCTGTGTTTGGTCCCAGATGGTCTTATGTTTTCTAAACTTCATATATTTGATGGGTTTCCAATGGGGATTACACCTAACAACGTATTTTTTGTTATAGTGCGAGCGCCACCTAGTGGCAGCCAAAAATAGAGCATTTTTTAAACGTTTTTATGTGTTTAGCTGAGCCCTTTGATGTAATATCGCTGAAATTAGGTCTGAAAAGCCTCTAGACAGCCCTGCTGACCTCCACCAAATTTTACGAAGTTTCGATAATGGGCGTGGCCTCTACGACCATTTTCATTCCGAAGCTTTATCTGTCCAGTAAAAGTTGCTGTAATTTGACCCAGATGATCTGATCTTCTCACAATTTCACACATTGGATGAAAATATTCTCCTGAACATATCGACAAAAATATATTCCAGTTTAAAGCTAGCGCCACCTAGTGGCTGCAAAAAATGTCATTAGTCGAAAGATTACAGTCAATCCTGTTTTGTTTGACCTACAGCTATGAAACTTTGTAGGCAAATGAAGGACTGCAAGACCTACAAAAAAGTCAATAGAAAAGATGTGCTAGGATGTACAGAAAAATTGTTAAGAATTTTTTCAATGTGCAGTTTTGTCCCATTCTTAGACATTAGCTGGTCTCAAACTAGTGCCTTTTTCTCTTAAACGATTCACCCCATTACGTTCAACTTTGGCATGAATCATTATCCAACTGAGGGGCACACATAGTCCAAATATCGTGAAGATCTCTTGACACAAAAGATGGGGGCGGAGCTTCAAATTATGTTTAATACTTCCTTCGCCAAGAGTGACAAAAATGTTAATAACTCAGCTATGACAGCTTCAAACCATCTGAAACTTTCCTGGGACTTTAAAAGTCATGCAATAATACAGCTATGTGATAAACTTTCAAATCATTTACAGCGCCACCCAGTGGCGGACAAAAATCTCATTTTTTATACTTTTATGTACTGTGAAATGCCTGTTTGACTAAATGAACTCAAAAATGGTCAGAAAAGCTATGACACATTGGAACATTAAGGTTCTCAACTTTTATGACTTTTCAATAAAGGGCGTTGCCTCTATGCCAACTCAAAATCCCATGTCTCGCGAAAACGGTAAAAGTTGCTGTAATTGCACCTAGACGATCTGGTATTTTTTAAAACTTCGTATATGGGATGGGAGTCCAATGTGAAACACACCTACAAGTCTGATTTTTATCATAGTACGAGCGCCACCTAGTGGCAGCAAAAAATATAGCAAATCCTTAATATTTTTATGTACTCTGCTGAGCCCCTTGAAGTGATATCCCTTAAATGTTTTCTGAAAAGCCAGTGGCCATGCCTTATGCCCTCCACAAATCACTACGATGTTTCGACAGTGGGTGTGGCCTATATGGCATTGAAAGTCACAAAATTGGAACAATAAAAGCTGCAGTTACTCCACCCACATTGTCCCACCTTGTCTAAATTTTACATATTTGGTAAGAGTCCTGCACTGAAGGGATCTACAACTAATTTTTCATCATTCATAGTCCTTGTTCATACCCCGACCTGTTCATACCCCAACTTGCACAGGTCTGCGAGGGCCCTTTATAGCTGCTTGCAGCTCTAGTTATTATTATTATTATTATTTACTGTGCAGCGCTTTTCCATTTTTGAGGGCCTAAACATGCACGAAAAGTCACCAAAATTTGCACATTTGTCGGGCCCGGTGAAAAATTGGATATTTTTGTGTTTCCCAAAACAATGCAAAAAAAATGGCTCTGCAGCGCCACCTAAGGTCGAAAAAGTGCACCTGGTCCCGGCCCGTTTGACCTAGAGCTACGAAAATTTTTAGCCATATGTAGGACCTAGAGACCTACAAAAAAGTCAGCGCGAGCCATGTGCTCAGATGTACAGAAAAAGAGTTATGAATTTTTTAATGTGCATTTTTGGCCCATTTTTGCACGTTTGCAGGTCCCAAACTGCTCCTTGTTTCTCCTAAACGCTTTACTCAATCGCCTTCAAATTTGCTGTGGTCCATATTCACACATAGAGGCACAAGTGGGCAAAATTTGGTGCAGATCCGCTGACATATATGATAGGGGCGTGGCTTCAAATTATGTGTTCAATTTTTCCTTCGCCAAGAGTGACATAAACCTTAATAACTTTGATGTACTAGCTTAAAAAAATCTAAAACTTCATAGACACATGGAAACTTATGTCTTTAACACCTTTAAAAAAAGTTTTTTTAAATACCTACTAGCGCCGCCTAGTGGTTGATTAAAATGTCATTTTTTACACTTTCATGTATTGTGCTCAGTCTGTTTGAGTAAAACAAATGAAAATTGGTCAGAATATCATTAAGACATGGAATATTAAGGTTTTAAAATTTTACGACTTTTCGATAATGGGCGTAGTCTGCACGCCACCTCAAAGTCAGATGACTCGCCAAAACGAAAAAAGTGGCTGTAATTGGACCCAAAATGGCCTTATGAGTGGAAAATAGCCTCTCACTCCCGGCCCGTTTGACCTAGAGCTCTAAAAATTTGTAGCCTTATGTAGGACCTCGAGCCCTACAAAAAAGTCAGCGCGAGCCATGTGCTCAGATGTACAGAAAGAGAGTTATGAATTTTTGAATGTGCACTTTTGGCCCGTTTTTGCTCATTTGCAGGTCCCGAACTGCTCCTTTTTTCTCCCAAACGCTTGACCCGATCGACTTCAAATTTGCTGTGATGTTTTATCTGACTGTGAGGCACAATTGTTCAAATTTTTGTGATGATCCGCCATCAAATTTATTGGGGGCGGGGCTTCATATTATGCCTTTGATGTTTACTTTGCCACATGTGAAACAAACCTTTATAACTCAGCTTTACAAGCTTGGAAAAATCTGAAACTTCACAGACACATGGAGACTTAAGCCTTTAACACATGTGTTTAAAAATATCTTGAATTGCTTATGAGGCCACCTAGTGGCAAACAAAAATGTCAGTCTGATGTCTCGCAAAAACGAACAAAGTTGCTGTGTTTGGACCCAGATAGTCTTTTCTTTTCTAAACTTCATATATTTGATGGGTTTCCAATGCGGAATACACCTATCATCGTATTTTTTGTTATAGTGCGAGCGCCACCTAGTGGCAGCCAAAAACATAGCATTTTTTAAACGTTTTTATGTTTTTAGCTGAGCCCTTTGAAGTAATATCGCTGAAATTAAGTCTGAAAAGCCTCTAGACAGCCCTGCTGACCTCCACTAAATTTTACGAAGTTTCGATAATGGGCGTGGCCTCTACGACCATTTTCATTCCGAACCTTTATCTGTCCAGTAAAAGTTGCTGTAATTTGACCCAGATGATCTGATCTTCTCACAATTTCACACATTGGATGAAAATATTCTCCTGAACATACCGACAAAAATATATTCCAGTTGAAAGCTAGCGCCACCTAGTGGCTGCAAAAAATGTCATTAGTCGAAAGATTACAGTCAATCCTGTTTGGTTTGACTGATAGCTATGAAACTTTGTAGGCAAATGAAAGACTGCAAGACCTACAAAAAAGTCAATAGAAGTGATGTGCTAGGATGTACAGAAAAATTGTTATGAATTTTTTCAATGTGCAGTTTTGTCCCATTGTTAGACGTTAGCTGGTCTCAAACTAGTGTCTTTTTCTCTTAAACGATTCACCCCATTACCTTCAACTTTGGCATGAATCATTATCCAACTGAGGGGCACACATAGGCCAAATATCGTCAAGATCTCTTGCCATAAAAGATGCGGGCCGAGCTTCAAATAATGTTTAATACTTCCTTTGCCGAGAGTGACAAAAATCTTAATAACTCAGCTATGACAGCTTCAAACCATCTGAAACTTTCCTGGGACTTTAAAAGTCATGGAATAATGCAGCTATGTGATACACTTTCAAATCATATACAGCGCCACCCAGTGGCGGACAAAAATCTCATTTTTTATACTTTTATGTACTGTGAAATGCCTGTTTGACTAAATGAACTCAAAAATGGTCAGAAAAGCTATGACACATTGGAACATTAAGGTTCTCAACTTTTATGACTTTTCATTAAAGGGCGTGGCCTCTATGCCAACTCAAAATCCAATGTCTCGCGAAAACGGTAAAAGTTGCTGTAATTGGACCTAGACGATCTTAGATTTTTAAAACTTCATATATGGGATGGGAGTCCAATGTGAAACACACCTACAAGCCTATTTTTTAATCATAGTACGAGCGCCACCTAGTGGCAGTAAAAAATATAGCAAAGCCTTAATGTTTTTATGTACTCTGCTGAGCCCCTTGAAGTGACATCCCTTAAATGTTTTTTGAAAAGCCAGTGGCCATGCCTTATGCCCTCCACAAATCAGTACGATGTTTCGACAGTGGATGTGGCCTATATCGCATTGAAAGTCACTACATTGGAACAATAAAAGCTGCAGTAACTCCACCCACATTGTCCCACCTTGTCTAAATTTTACATATTTGGTAAGAGTCCTGCACTGAAGTCATCTACAACTACTTTTTCATCCTTCATAGTCCTTGTTCATACCCCGACCTGTTAATACCCCAACGTGCACAGGTCTGCGAGGGCCCTTTATAGCTGCTTGCAGCTCTAGTTATTATTATTATTATTATTATTATTATTATTATTATTATTTACTGTGCAGCGCTTTTCCATTTTTGAGGGCCTAAACATGCACGAAAAGTCACCAAAATTTGCACATTTGTCGGGCCCGGTGAAAAATTGGATATTTTTCTGTTTCCCAAATCAATGCAAAAAAAATGACTCTGCAGCGCCACCTAAGGTCGAAAAAGTGCACCTGGTCCCGGCCCGTTTGACCTAGAGCTACGAAAATTTTTAGGCATATGTAGGACCTAGAGACCTACAAAAAAGTCAGCGCGAGCCATGTGCTCAGATGTACAGAAAAAGAGTTATGAATTTTTGAATGTGCATTTTTGGCCCATTTTTGCACGTTTGCAGGTCCCAAACTGCTCCTTGTTTCTCCTAAACGCTTTACTCAATCGCCTTCAAATTTGCTGTGGTCCATATTCACACATAGGGGCACAAGTGGGCTAAATTTGGTGCAGATCCGCTGACATATATGATAGGGGCATGGCTTCTAATTATGTGTTCAATTTTTCCTTCGCCAAGAGGGACAAAAACCTTAATAACTTTGATGTACTACCTTAAAAAAATCTAAAACTTCATAGACACATGGAAACTTATGTCTTTAACACCTTTAAAAAAAGTTTTTTTAAATACCTACTAGCGCCGCCTAGTGGTTGATTAAAATGTCATTTTTTACACTTTCATGTATTGTGCTCAGTCTGTTTGAGTAAAACAAATGAAAATTGGTCAGAATATCATCAAGACATGGAATATTAAGGTTTTAAAATTTTACGACTTTTCGATAATGGGCGTAGTCTGCACGCCACCTCAAAGTCAGATGACTCGCCAAAACGAAAAAAGTGGCTGTAATTGGCCCCAAAATGGCCTTATGAGTGGAAAATAGCCTCTCACTCCCGGCCCGTTTGACCTAGAGCTCCAAAAATTTGTAGCCTTATGTAGGACCGCGAGCCCTACAAAAAAGTCAGCGCGAGCCATGTGCTCAGATGTACAGAAAGAGAGTTATGAATTTTTGAATGTGCACTTTTGGCCCGTTTTTGCTCATTTGCAGGTCCCGAACTGCTCCTTTTTTCTCCCAAACGCTTGACCCGATCGACTTCAAATTTGCTGTGATGTTTTATCTGACTGTGAGGCACAATTGTTCAAATTTTTGTGATGATCCGCCATCAAATTTATTGGGGGCGGGGCTTCATATTATGCCTTTGATGTTTACTTTGCCACATGTGAAACAAACCTTTATAACTCAGCTTTACAAGCTTGGAAAAATCTGAAACTTCACAGACACATGGAGACTTAAGCCTTTAACACATGTGTTTAAAAATATCTTGAATTGCTTATGAGGCCACCTAGTGGCAAACAAAAATGTCAGTCTGATGTCTCGCAAAAACGAACAAAGTTGCTGTGTTTGGACCCAGATAGTCTTTTCTTTTCTAAACTTCATATATTTGATGGGTTTCCAATGCGGAATACACCTATCATCGTATTTTTTGTTATAGTGCGAGCGCCACCTAGTGGCAGCCAAAAACATAGCATTTTTTAAACGTTTTTATGTTTTTAGCTGAGCCCTTTGAAGTAATATCGCTGAAATTAAGTCTGAAAAGCCTCTAGACAGCCCTGCTGACCTCCACTAAATTTTACGAAGTTTCGATAATGGGCGTGGCCTCTACGACCATTTTCATTCCGAACCTTTATCTGTCCAGTAAAAGTTGCTGTAATTTGACCCAGATGATCTGATCTTCTCACAATTTCACACATTGGATGAAAATATTCTCCTGAACATACCGACAAAAATATATTCCAGTTGAAAGCTAGCGCCACCTAGTGGCTGCAAAAAATGTCATTAGTCGAAAGATTACAGTCAATCCTGTTTGGTTTGACTGATAGCTATGAAACTTTGTAGGCAAATGAAAGACTGCAAGACCTACAAAAAAGTCAATAGAAGTGATGTGCTAGGATGTACAGAAAAATTGTTATGAATTTTTTCAATGTGCAGTTTTGTCCCATTGTTAGACGTTAGCTGGTCTCAAACTAGTGTCTTTTTCTCTTAAACGATTCACCCCATTACCTTCAACTTTGGCATGAATCATTATCCAACTGAGGGGCACACATAGGCCAAATATCGTCAAGATCTCTTGCCATAAAAGATGCGGGCCGAGCTTCAAATAATGTTTAATACTTCCTTTGCCGAGAGTGACAAAAATCTTAATAACTCAGCTATGACAGCTTCAAACCATCTGAAACTTTCCTGGGACTTTAAAAGTCATGGAATAATGCAGCTATGTGATACACTTTCAAATCATATACAGCGCCACCCAGTGGCGGACAAAAATCTCATTTTTTATACTTTTATGTACTGTGAAATGCCTGTTTGACTAAATGAACTCAAAAATGGTCAGAAAAGCTATGACACATTGGAACATTAAGGTTCTCAACTTTCATGACTTTTCATTAAAGGGCGTGGCCTCTATGCCAACTCAAAATCCAATG
The DNA here is from genome assembly GCF_059441005.1 of Hippichthys cyanospilos. NCBI lineage: Eukaryota > Metazoa > Chordata > Actinopteri > Syngnathiformes > Syngnathidae > Hippichthys > Hippichthys cyanospilos. Next base: position 96,305 of record NC_142383.1, read on the forward strand.
TCTCGCGAAAACGGTAAAAGTTGCTGTAATTGGACCTAGACGATCTTAGATTTTTAAAACTTCATATATGGGATGGGAGTCCAATGTGAAACACACCTACAAGCCTATTTTTTAATCATAGTACGAGCGCCACCTAGTGGCAGTAAAAAATATAGCAAAGCCTTAATGTTTTTATGTACTCTGCTGAGCCCCTTGAAGTGACATCCCTTAAATGTTTTTTGAAAAGCCAGTGGCCATGCCTTATGCCCTCCACAAATCAGTACGATGTTTCGACAGTGGATGTGGCCTATATCGCATTGAAAGTCACTACATTGGAACAATAAAAGCTGCAGTAACTCCACCCACATTGTCCCACCTTGTCTAAATTTTACATATTTGGTAAGAGTCCTGCACTGAAGTCATCTACAACTACTTTTTCATCCTTCATAGTCCTTGTTCATACCCCGACCTGTTAATACCCCAACGTGCACAGGTCTGCGAGGGCCCTTTATAGCTGCTTGCAGCTCTAGTTATTATTATTATTATTATTATTATTATTATTATTATTATTATTTACTGTGCAGCGCTTTTCCATTTTTGAGGGCCTAAACATGCACGAAAAGTCACCAAAATTTGCACATTTGTCGGGCCCGGTGAAAAATTGGATATTTTTCTGTTTCCCAAATCAATGCAAAAAAAATGACTCTGCAGCGCCACCTAAGGTCGAAAAAGTGCACCTGGTCCCGGCCCGTTTGACCTAGAGCTACGAAAATTTTTAGGCATATGTAGGACCTAGAGACCTACAAAAAAGTCAGCGCGAGCCATGTGCTCAGATGTACAGAAAAAGAGTTATGAATTTTTGAATGTGCATTTTTGGCCCATTTTTGCACGTTTGCAGGTCCCAAACTGCTCCTTGTTTCTCCTAAACGCTTTACTCAATCGCCTTCAAATTTGCTGTGGTCCATATTCACACATAGGGGCACAAGTGGGCTAAATTTGGTGCAGATCCGCTGACATATATGATAGGGGCATGGCTTCTAATTATGTGTTCAATTTTTCCTTCGCCAAGAGGGACAAAAACCTTAATAACTTTGATGTACTACCTTAAAAAAATCTAAAACTTCATAGACACATGGAAACTTATGTCTTTAACACCTTTAAAAAAAGTTTTTTTAAATACCTACTAGCGCCGCCTAGTGGTTGATTAAAATGTCATTTTTTACACTTTCATGTATTGTGCTCAGTCTGTTTGAGTAAAACAAATGAAAATTGGTCAGAATATCATCAAGACATGGAATATTAAGGTTTTAAAATTTTACGACTTTTCGATAATGGGCGTAGTCTGCACGCCACCTCAAAGTCAGATGACTCGCCAAAACGAAAAAAGTGGCTGTAATTGGCCCCAAAATGGCCTTATGAGTGGAAAATAGCCTCTCACTCCCGGCCCGTTTGACCTACAGCTCCAAAAATTTGTAGCCTTATGTAGGACCTCGAGCCCTACAAAAAAGTCAGCGCGAGCCATGTGCTCAGATGTACAAAAAGAGAGTTATGAATTTTTGAATGTGCACTTTTGGCCCGTTTTTGCTCATTTGCAGGTCCCGAACTGCTCTTTTTTTCTCCCAAACGCTTGACCCGATCGACTTCAAATTTGCTGTGATGTTTTATCTGACTGTGAGGCACAATTGTTCAAATTTCTGTGACGATCCGCCAACAAATATGTTGGGGGCGGGGCTTTATATTATGCCTTTGATGATTACTTTGCCACATGTGAAACAAACCTTTATAACTCAGCTTTACAAGCTTAGAAAAATCTGAAACTTCACAGACACATGGAAACTTAAGCCCTTAACACAAGTGTTTAAAAAAATCTTCCATTGCTTATAAGGCCATCTAGTGGGAAACAAAAATGTCAGTCTGATGTCTCGCCAAAACGAAAAAAGTTGCTGTGTTTGGTCCCAGATGGTCTTATCTTTTCTAAACTTCATATATTTAATGAGTTTCCAATGCGGAATACACCTATCAACGTATTTTTTGTTATAGTGCGAGTGCCACCTAGTGGCAGCCAAAAATATAGCATTTTTTAAACGTTTTTATGTGTTTAGCTGAGCCCTTTGAAGTAATATCGCTGAAATTAAGTCTGAAAAGCCTCTAGACAGCCTTGCTGACCTCCACCAAATTTTACGAAGTTTCCATAATGGGCGTGGCCTCTACGACCATTTTCATTCCGAAGCTTTATCTGTCCAGTAAAAGTTGCTGTAATTTGACCCAGATGATCTGATCTTCTCACAATTTCACACATTGGATGAAAATATTCTCCTGAACATATCAACAAAAATACATTCCAGTTTAAAGCTAGCGCCACCTAGTGGCTGCAAAAAATGTCATTAGTCGAAAGATTACAGTCAATCCTGTTTGGTTTGACCTACAGCTATGAAACTTTGTAGGCAAATGAAGGACTGCAAGACCTACAAAAAAGTCAATAGAAGTGATGTGCTAGGATGTAGAGAAAAATTGTTATGAATTTTTTCAATGTGCAGTTTTGTCCCATTGTTAGACGTTAGCTGGTCTCAAACTAGTGTCTTTTTCTCTTAAACGATTCACCCCATTACCTTCAACTTTGGCATGAATCATTATCCAACTGAGGGGCACACATAGGCCAAATATCGTCAAGATCTCTTGCCATAAAAGATGCGGGCCGAGCTTCAAATAATGTTTAATACTTCCTTTGCCGAGAGTGACAAAAATCTTAATAACTCAGCTATGACAGCTTCAAAGCATCTGAAACTTTCCTGGCCCTTTAAAAGTAATGCAATAATTTAGCTATGTGATAAACTTTCAAATCATTTACAGCGCCACCCAGTGGCGGACAAAAATCTCATTTTTTTATACTTTTATGTACTGTGAAATGCCTGTTTGACTAAATGAACTAAAAAATGGTCAGAAAAGCTATGACACATTGGAACATTAAGGTTCTCAACTTTTATGACTTTTCAATAAAGGGCGTTGCCTCTATGCCAACTCAAAATCCCATGTCTCGCGAAAACGGTAAAAGTTGCTGTAATTGCACCTAGATGATCTGGTATTTTTTAAACTTCGTATATGGGATGGGAGTCCAATGTGAAACACACCTACAAGTCTGATTTTTATCATAGTACGAGCGCCACCTAGTGGCAGCAAAAAATATAGCAAATCCTTAATAGTTTTATGTACTCTGCTGAGCCCCTTGAAGTGATATCCCTTAAATGTTTTCTGAAAAGCCAGTGGCCATGCCTTATGCCCTCCACAAATCACTACGATGTTTCGACAGTGGGTGTGGCCTATATGGCATTGAAAGTCACAAAATTGGAACAATAAAAGCTGCAGTTACTCCACCCACATTGTCCCACCTTGTCTAAATTTTACATATTTGGTAAGAGTCCTGCACTGAAGGGATCTACAACTAATTTTTCATCATTCATAGTCCTTGTTCATACCCCGACCTGTTCATACCCCAACGTGCACAGGTCTGCGAGGGCCCTTTATAGCTGCTTGCAGCTCTAGTTATTATTATTATTATTTACTGTGCAGCGCTTTTCCATTTTTGAGGGCCTAAACATGCACGAAAAGTCACCAAAATTTGCACATTTGTCGGGCCCGGTGAAAAATTGGATATTTTTGTGTTTCCCAAAAAAATGCAAAAAAAATGGCTCTGCAGCGCCACCTAAGGTCGAAAAAGTGCACCTGGTCCCGGCCTGTTTGACCTAGAGCTACGAAAATTTTTAGGCATATGTAGGACCTAGAGACCTACAAAAAAGTCAGTGTGAGCCATGTGCTCAGATGTACAGAAAAAGAGTTATGAATTTTTGAATGTGCATTTTTGGCCCATTTTTGCACGTTTGCAGGTCCCAAACTGCTCCTTGTTTCTCCTAAACGCTTTACTCAATCGCCTTCAAATTTGCTGTGGTTCATATTCACACATAGGGGCACAGGTGGGCAAAATTTGGTGCAGATCCGCTGACATATATGATCGGGGCGTGGCTTCAAATTATGTGTTCAATTTTTCCTTCGCCAAGAGGGACAAAAACCTTAATAACTTTGATGTACTAGCTTAAAAAAATCTAAAACTTCATAGACACATGGAAACTTATGTCTTTAACACCTTTAAAACAAGTTTTTTTAAATACCTACTAGCGCCGCCTAGTGGTTGATTAAAATGTCATTTTTTACACTTTCATGTATTGTGCTCAGTCTGTTTGAGTAAAACAAGTGAAAATTGGTCAGAATATCATTAAGACATGGAATATTAAGATTTTAAAATTTTATGACTTTTCGATAATGGGCGTGGTCTGCACGCCACTTCAAAGTCAGATGACTCGCCAAAACGAAAAAAGTGGCTGTAATTGGCCCCAAAATGGCCTTATGAGTGGAAAATAGCCTCTCACTCCCGGCCCACTTGACCTAAAGCTACAAAAATTTGTTGCCTTATGTAGGACCTCGAGTCCTACAAAAAAGTCAGCGCGAGCCATATGCTCAGATGTACAGAAAGAGAGTTATGAATTTTTGAATGTGCACTTTTGGCCTGTTTTTGCTCATTTGCAGGTCCCGAACTGCTCCTTTTTTCTCCCAAACGCTTGACCCGATCGACTTCAAATTTGCTGTGATGTTTTATCTGACTGTGAGGCACAATTGTTCAAATTTTTGTGACGATCCGCCAACAAATATGTTGGGGGCGGGGCTTTATATTATGCCTTTGATGATTACTTTGCCACATGTGAAACAAACCTTTATAACTCAGCTTTACAAGCTTAGAAAAATCTGAAACTTCACAGACACATGGAGACTCAAGCCCTTAACACAAGTGTTTAAACAAAACTTCAATTGCTTGTGAGGCCATCTAGTGGCAAACAAAAATGTCAGTCTGATGTCTCGCCAAAACGAACAAAGTTGCTGTGTTTGGTCCCAGATGGTCTTATCTTTTCTAAACATTACATATTTGATGGATTTCCAATGCGGAATACACCTATCAACGTATTTTTTGCTATAGTGCGAGCGCCACCTAGAGGCAGCCAAAAACATAGCATTTTTGAAACTTTTTTACGTGTTTAGCTGAGCCCTTTGAAGTAATATCGCTGAAATTAAGTGTGACAAACCTCTAGACAGCCCTGCTGACCTCCACCAAATTTTACAAAATTTCGATAATGGGCGTGGCTTTTACGTCCATTTTCATTCCGAAAATTTAACGGACCAGTAAAAGCTGCTGTAATTTGACCCAGATGATCTGATCTTCTCACAATTTCACACATTGGATGAAAATCTATTCCTGAAGACATCGACAAACATATATTCCAGTTTAAAGCTAGCGCCACCTAGTGGCTGCAAAAAATGTCATTAGTCGAAAGATTGGAGTCATTCCTGTTTGGTTTGACCTAACACTATAAAAGTTTTTAGGCATATGTAGGATTGTAAGACCTACAAAAAAATCAATAGGAGTGATGTTCTAAGATGTACAGAATAATTTTTATGATTTTTTTTTTATGTGCAATTTTGCCCCATTCTTAGACATTAGCCCGTCTAAATCTCGTGCCTTTTTCTCTTAAACGGTTCACCCGATTAACTTCTACGTTGGCATGGACTATTAGCAGATATAGCGGCACAAAACTCCCAAAAATTGTGAAGATCCCATGACTTGTAAGATGTGGGCGGAGCTTCAAATTGTTTTGAATATTTCCTTCGCCAAGAGTGACAAAAACCTTAATAACTCAGCTGTTTCAGCTTCAAATCTAGTTAAACACTTGCAGGGAGTTAAAAAGTCATGCCCCAATACAGCTATGTGATAAACATCCAAATCATTTACAGCGCCACCTAGTGGCGGACAAAAATCTAATTTTTTACACTCTCATGTACTGTGCAATGTCTGTTTGACTACATGAACTAAAAAATGGTCAGAACAGCTATGACACAGTGGAGAATGAAGGTTCTCAACTTTTATGATTTTTCAATAAAAGGCGTGGCCTGTATGCCAGCTCAAAGTCCGATTTCTCACCAAAACGGTAAAAGTTGCTGTAATTGGACCTAGATGATCTGATGTTTGCAAAACTTCATATATGGGATGGGAGTCCAATGTGAAACACACCTACAAGCCTATTTTTTATCATAGTACGAGCGCCACCTAGTGGCAGCAAAAAAATATAGCAAATCCTTAATGTTTTTTTGTACTCTGCTGAGCCCCTTGAAGTGATATCCCTTAAATGTTTTCTGAAAAGCCAGTGGCCATGCCTTATGCCCCCCACAAATCAGTACAATGTTTCGACAGTGGGTGTGGCCTATATGGCATTGAAAGTCACAAAATTGGAACAATAAAAGCTGCAGTAACTCCACACACATTGTCCCACCTTGTCTAAATTTTACATATTTGGTAAGAGTCCTGCACTGAAGTGATCTACAACAAATTTTTCATCATTCATAGTCCTTGTTCATACCCCGACCTGTTCATACCTCAACGTGCACAGGTCTGCGAGGGCCCTTTATAGCTGCTTGCAGCTCTAGTTATTCTTATTATTATTATTTACTGTGCAGCGCTTTTCCATTTTTGAGGGCCTAAACATGCACGAAAAGTCACCAAAATTTGCACATTTGTCGGGCCCGGTGAAAAATTGGATATTTTTGTGTTTCCCAAAACAATGCAAAAAAAATGGCTCTGCAGCGCCACCTAAGGTCGAAAAAGTGCACCTGGTCCCGGCCCGTTTGACCTAGAGCTACGAAAATTTTTAGGCATATGTAGGACCTAGAGACCTACAAAAAAGTCAGCGCGAGCCATGTGCTCAGATGTACAGAAAAAGAGTTATGAATTTTTTAATGTGCATTTTTGGCCCATTTTTGCACGTTTGCAGGTCCCAAACTGCTCCTTGTTTCTCCTAAACGCTTTACTCAATCGCCTTCAAATTTGCTGTGGTCCATATTCACACATAGGGGCACAAGTGGGCAAAATTTGGTGCAGATCCGCTGGCATATATGATAGGGGCGTGGCTTCAAATTATGTGTTCAATTTTTCCTTCGCCAAGAGGGACATAAACCTTAATAACTTTGATGTACTAGCTTAAAAAAATCTAAAACTTCATAGACACATGGAAACTTATGTCTTTAACACCTTTGAAAAAAGTTTTTTTAAATACCTACTAGCGCCGCCTAGTGGTTGATTAAAATGTCATTTTTTACACTTTCATGTATTGTGCTCAGTCTGTTTGAGTAAAACAAATGAAAATTGGTCAGAATATCATTAAGACATGGAATATTAAGGTTTTAAAATTTTACGACTTTTCGATAATGGGCGTAGTCTGCACGCCACCTCAAAGTCAGATGACTCGCCAAAACGAAAAAAGTGGCTGTAATTGGCCCCAAAATGGCCTTATGAGTGGAAAATAGCCTCTCACTCCCGGCCCGTTTGACCTAGAGCTCCAAAAATTTGTAGCCTTATGTAGGACCGCGAGCCCTACAAAAAAGTCAGCGCGAGCCATGTGCTCAGATGTACAGAAAGAGAGTTATGAATTTTTGAATGTGCACTTTTGGCCCGTTTTTGCTCATTTGCAGGTCCCGAACTGCTCCTTTTTTCTCCCAAATGCTTGACCTGATCGACTTCAAATTTGCTGTGATGTTTTATCTGACTGTGAGGCACAATTGTTCAAATTTTTGTGATGATCCGCCATCAAATATGTTGGGGGCGGGGCTTTATATTATGCCTTTGATGATTACTTTGCCACATGTGAAACAAACCTTTATAACTCAGCTTTACAAGCTTGGAAAAATCTGAAAATTCACAGACACATGAAGACTCAAGCCCTTAACACAAGTGTTTAAAAAAATCTTCAATTGCTTATAAGGCCATCTAGTGGCAAACAAATATGTCAGTCTGATGTCTCGCCAAAACGAACAAAGTTGCTGTGTTTGGTCCCAGATGGGCTTATCTTTTCTAAACTTCATATATTTGATGGGTTTCCAATGCGGAATACACCTATCAACGTATTTTTTGTTATAGTGCGAGCGCCACCTAGTGGCAGCCAAATATTTAGCATTTTTTTAACGTTTTTATGTGTTTAGCTGAGCCCTTTGAAGTAATATCGCTGAAATTAAGTCTGAAAAGCCTCTAGACAGCCTTGCTGGCCTCCACCAATTTTTACCAAGTTTCTATAATGGGCGTGGCCTCTACGACCATTTTCATTCCGAAGCCTTATCTGTCCAGTAAAAGTTGCTGTAATTTGACCCAGATGATCTGATCTTCTCACAATTTCACACATTGGATGAAAATATTCTCCTGAACATATCGACAAAAATATATTCCAGTTTAAAGCTAGCGCCACCTAGTGGCTGCAAAAATTGTCATTAGTCGAAAGATTACAGTCAATCCTGTTTGGTTTGACCTACAGCTATGAAACTTTGTAGGCAAATGAAGGACTGTAAGACCTACAAAAAAGTAAATAGAAAAGATGTGCTAGGATGTACAGAAAAATTGTTATGAATTTTTTTAATGTGCAGGTTTGTCCCATTCTTAGACATTAGCTGGTCTCAAACTAGTGCCTTTTTCTCTTAAACGATTCACCCCATTACCTTCAACTTTGGCATGAATCATTATCCAACTGAGGGGCACACATAGTCCAAATATCGTGAAGATCTCTTGACATAAAAGATGGGGGCGGAGCTTCAAATTATGTTTAATACTTCCTTCGCCGAGAGTGACAAAAATCTTAATAACTCAGCTATGACAGCTTCAAACCATCTGAAACTTTCCTGGGACTTCAAAAGTCATGCAATAATACAGCTATGTGATAAACTTTCAAATCATTTACAGCGCCACCCAGTGGCGGACAAAAATCTCATTTTTTATACTTTTATGTACTTTGAAATGCCTGTTTGACTAAATGAACTCAAAAATGGTCAGAAAAGCTATGACACATTGGAACATTAAGGTTCTAAACTTTTATGACTTTTCAATAAAGGGCATGGCCTCTATCTCAACTCAAATCCGATGTCTCGCCAAAATGGTAAAAGTTGCTGTAATTGGACCTAGACGATCTGATATTTTTAAAACTTGGTATATGGGATGGGAGTCCAATGTGAAACACACATACAAGCCTATTTTTTATCATAGTACGAGCGCCACCTAGTGGCAGCAAAAAACATAGCAAATCCTTAATGTTTTTATGTACTCTGCTGAGCCCCTTGAAGTGATATCCCTTAAATGTTTTGTGAAAAGCCAGTGGCCATTCCTTATGCCCTCCACAAATGAGTACGATGTTTCCACAGTGGGTGTGGCCTATACGGCATTGAAAGTCACAAAACTGTAACAATAAAAGCTGCAGTAACTCAACCAAAATTGTCCCACCTTGTCTAAATTTTACATATTTGGTAATAGTCCTGCACTAAAGGGATTTACAACTAATTTTTCATCATTCATAGTCCTTGTTCATACCCCGACCTGTTCATACCCCAACGTGCACAGGTCTGCGAGGGCCCTTTATAGCTGCTTGCAGCTCTAGTTCTTATTATTATTATTTACTGTGCAGCGCTTTTCCATTTTTGAGGGCCTAAACATGCACGAAAAGTCACCAAAATTTGCACATTCGTCGGGCCCGGTGAAAAATTGGATATTTTTGTGTTTCCCAAAACAATGCAAAAAAAATGGCTCTGCAGCGCCACCTAAGGTCGAAAAAGTGCACCTGGTCCCGGCCCGTTTGACCTACAGCTACGAAAATTTTTAGGCATATGTAGGACCTAGAGACCTACAAAAAAGTCAGCGTGAGCCATGTGCTCAGATGTACAGAAAAAGAGTTATGAATTTTTAAATGTGCATTTTTGGCCCATTTTTGCACGTTTGCAGGTCCCAAACTGCTCCTTGTTTCTCCTAAACGCTATACTCAATCGCCTTCAAATTTGCTGTGGTCCATATTCACACGTAGGGGCACAAGTGGGCAAAATTTGGTGCAGATCCGCTGACATATATGATAGGGGCGTGGCTTCTAATTATGTGTTCAATTTTTCCTTCGCCAAGAGGGACAAAAACCTTAATAACTTTGATGTACTAGCTTAAAAAAATCTAAAACTTCATAGACACATGGAAACTTATGTTTTTAACACCTTTAAAAAAAGTTTTTTTAAATAGCTACTAGCGCCGCCTAGTGGTTGATTAAAATGTCATTTTTTACACTTTCATGTATTGTGCTCAGTCTGTTTGAGTAAAACAAGTGAAAATTGGTCAGAATATCATTAAGACATGGAATATTAAGGTTTTAAAATTTTACGACATTTCGATAATGGGCGTAGTCTGCACGCCACCTCAAAGTCAGATGACTCGCCAAAACGAAAAAAGTGGCTGTAATTGGCCCCAAAATGGCCTTATGAGTGGAAAATAGCCTCTCACTCCCGGCCCGTTTGACCTAGAGCTCTGAAAATTTGTAGTCTTATGTAGGACCTCGAGCCCTACAAAAAAGTCAGCGCGAGCCATATGCTCAGATGTACAGAAAGAGAGTTATGAATTTTTGAATGTGCACTTTTGGCCCGTTTTTGCTCATTTGCAGGTCCCGAACTGCTCCTTTTTTCTCCCAAACGCTTGACCCGATCGACTTCAAATTTGCTGTGATGTTTGATCGGACTGTGAGGCACAATTGTTCAAATTTTCGGGATGATCCGCCATCAAATATGTTGGGGGCGGGGCTTCATATTATGCCTTTGATGATTACTTTGCCACATGTGAAACAAACCTTTATAACTCAGCTTTACAAGCTTAGAAAAATCTGAAACTTCACATACACATGAAGACTTAAGCCCTTAACACAAGTGTTTAAAAAAATCTTCAATTGCTTATAAGGCCATCTAGTGGCAAACAAAAATGTCAGTCTGATGTCTCGCCAAAACGAACAAAGTTGCTGTGTTTGGTCCCAGATGGTCTTATCTTTTCTAAACTTCATATATTTGATGGGTTTCCAATGCGGAATACACCTATCAACGTATTTTTTGTTATAGTGCGAGCGCCACCTAGTGGTAGCCAAAAATATAGCATTTTTTAAACGTTTTTATGTGTTTAGCTGAGCCCTTTGATGTAATATCGCTGAAATTAAGTCTGCAAAGCCTCTAGACAGCCCTGCTGACCTCCACCAAATTTTACGAAGTTTCGATAATGGGCGTGGTCTCTACGACCATTTTCATTCCGAAGCTTTATCTGTCCAGTAAAAGTTGCTGTAATTTGACCCAGATGATCTGATCTTCTCACAATTTCACACATTGGATGATAATATTCTCCTGAACATATCGACAAAAATATATTCCAGTTTAAAGCTAGCGCCACCTAGTGGCTGCAAAAAATGTCATTAGTCGAAAGATTACAGTCAATCCTGTTTGGTTTGAACTACAGCTATGAAACTTTGTAGGCAAATGAAGGACTGCAAGACCTACAAAAAAGTCAATAGAAGTGATGTGCTAAGATGTACAGAAAATTTGTTATGAATTTTTTTAATGTGCAGTTTTGTCCCATTCTTAGACATTAGCTGGTCTCAAACTAGTGCCTTTTTCTCTTAAACGATTCACCCCATTACCTTCTAATTTGGCATGAATCATTATCCAACTGAGGGGCACACATAGTCCAAATATCGTGAAGATCTCTTGACATAAAAGATGGGGGCGGAGCTTCAAATTATGTTTAATATTTCCTTCGCCAAGAGTGACAAAAATATTATTAACTCAGCTATGACAGCTTCAAACCATCTGAAACTTTCCTGGGCCTTTAAAAGTCATGCAATAATACAGCTATGTGATAAACTTTCAAATCATTTACAGCGCCACCCAGTGGCGGACAAAAATCTCATTTTTTATACTTTTATGTACTCTGAAATGCCTGTTTGACTAAATGAACTCAAAAATGGTCAGAAAAGCTATGACACATTGGAACATTAAGGTTCTCAACTTATATGACTTTTCATTAAAGGGCGTGGCCTCTATGCAAACTCAAAGTCTGATGTCTCGCCAAAACGGTAAAAGTTGCTGTAATTGGACCTAGATAATCTGATGTTTGCAAAACTTCATATATGGGATGGGAGTCCAATGTGAAACACACCTACAAGCCTATTTTTATCATAGTACGAGCGCCACCTAATGGCAGCAAAAAATATAGCAAATCCTTAATGTTTTTATGTACTCTGCTGAGCCCCTTGAAGTGATATCCCTTAAATGTTTTCTGAAAAGCCAGTGGCCATGCCTTATGCCCTCCACAAATCAGTACGATGTTTCGACAGTGGCTGTGGCCTATATGGCATTGAAAGTCACAAAATTGGAACAATAAAAGCTGCAGTAACTCCACCCACATTGTCCCACCTTGTCTAAATTTTACATATTTGGTAAGAGTCCTGCACTGAAAACATCTACAACTACTATTTCATCGTTCATACTCCTTGTTCATACCCCAACCTGTTCATACCCCAACGTGCACAGGTCTGCGAGGGCCCTTTATAGCTGCTTGCAGCTCTAGTTATTATTATTATTTACTGTGCAGCGCTTTTCCAATTTTGAGGGCCTAAACATGCACGAAAAGTCACCAAAATTTGCACATTTGTCGGGCCCGGTGAAAAATTGGATATTTTTATGTTTCCCAAAAAAATGCAAAAAAAATGGCTCTGCAGCGCCACCTAAGGTCAAAAAAGTGCACCTGGTCCAGGCCCGTTTGACCTAGAGCTACGAAAATTTTTTGGCATATGTAGGACATAGAGACCTACAAAAAAGTCAGCGCGAGCCATGTGCTCAGATGTACAGAAAAACAGTTATGAATTTTTGAATGTGCATTTTTGGCCCATTTTTGCACGTTTGCAGGTCCCAAACTGCTCCTTGTTTCTCCTAAACGCTTTACTCAATCACCTTCAAATTTGCTGTGGTCCATATTCACACATAGGGGCACAAGTGGGCAAAATTTGGTGCATATCCGATGACATATATGATAGGGGCGTGGCTTCAAATTATGTGTTCAATTTTTCCTTCGCCAAGAGGGACAAAAACCTTAATAACTTTGATGTACTAGCTTAAAAAAATCTAAAACTTCATAGACACATGGAAACTTATGTCTTTAACACTTTTAAAAAAAGGTTTTTTAAATACCTACTAGCGCCACCAAGTGGTTGATTAAAATGTCATATATTACACTTTCATGTATTGTGCTCAGTCTGTTTGAGTAAAACAAATGAAAATTGGTCAGAATATCATTAAGACATGGAATATTAAGGTTTTAAAATTTTACGACATTTCGATAATGGGCGTAGTCTGCACGCCACTTCAAAGTCAGATGACTCGCCAAAACGAACAAAGTTGCTGTGTTTGGTCCCAGAAAGTCTTATCTTTTCTAAACTTCATATATTTGATGGGTTTCCAATACGAAATTCACCTATCAACGTATTTTTTGTTATAGTGCGAGCGCCACCTAGTGGCAGCCAAAAATATAACATTTTTTAAACGTTTTTATGTGTTTAGCTGAGCCCTTTGAAGTAATATCGCTGAAATTAAATCTGAAAAGCCTCTAGACAGCCTTGCTGACCTCCACCAAATTTTACGAAGTTTCGATCATGGGCGTGGCCTCTACGACCATTTTCATTCCGAAACTTTATCTGTCCAGTAAAAGTTGCTGTAATTTGACCCAGATGATCTGATCTTCTCAAAATTTCACACATTGGATGAAAATATTCTCCTGAACATATCGACAAAAATATATTCCAGTTTAAAGCTAGCGCCACCTAGTGGCTGCAAAAAATGTCATTAGTCCAAAGATTACAGTCAATCCTCTTTGGTTTGACGTACAGCGTGGCCGTGACGAGGGCGTGGCCTCTATGCCAACTCAAAATCCGATGTCTCGCGAAAACAGTAAAAGTTGCTGTAATTGGACCTAGACGATCTGATATTTTTAAAATTTCGTATATGGGATGGGAGTCCAATGTGAAACACACCTACAAGCCTAATTTTTATCATAGTACGAGCGCCACCTAGTGGCAGCAAAAAATATAGCAAATCCTTAATGTTTTTATGTACTCTGCTGAACCCCTTGAAGTGATATCCCTTAAATGTTTTTTGAAAAGCCAGTGGCCATGCCTTATGCCCTCCACAAATCAGTATGATGTTTCGACAGTGGGTGTGGCCTATATGGCATTAAAAGTCACAAAATTGGAACAATAAAAGCTGCAGTAACTCCACCCACATTGTCCCACCTTGTCTAAATTTTACATATTTGGTAAGAGTCCTGCACTGAAGTCATCTACAACTACTTTTTCATCGTTCATAGTCCTTGTTCATACCCCGACCTGTTCATACCCCGACGTGCACAGGTCTGCGAGGGCCCTTTATAGCTGCTTGCAGCTCTAGTTATTATTATTATTAGGGCCCGAGCAGCTACCGCTGCGAGAGCCCTCTTGTTTTTCTCCGGATTATTATTATTATTATTATTAGGGCCCGAGCAGCTACCGCTGCGAGAGCCCTCTTGTTTTTCTCCGGATTATTATTATTATTATTATTATTATTATTATTATTATTATTTACTGTGCAGCGCTTTTCCATTTTTGAGGGCCTAAACATGCACGAAAAGTCACCAAAATTTGCACATTTGCCGGGCCTGGTGAAAAATTTGATAGTTTTGTGTTTCCCGAACAATGCAAAAAAAATGGCTGTGCAGCGCCACCTAAGGTCGAAAAAGTGCACCGGGTCCCGGCCTGTTTGACCTACAGCTACGAAAATTTTTAGGCATATGTAGGACCGAGAGACCTACAAAAAAGTCAGCGCGAGCCATGTGCTCAGATGTACAGAAAAAGAGTTATGAATTTTTGAATGTGCATTTTTGGCCCATTTTTGCACATTTGCAGGTCCAAAACTGCTCCTTGTTTCTCCTTAACGCTTTACCCAATCGCCTTTAAATTTGCTGTGGTCTATAATTCGACATTCAAAAATGGTCAGAAAAGCTATGACACATTGGAACATTTAGGTTCTCAACTTTTATGACTTTTCATTAAAGGGCGTGGCCTCTATGCCAACTCAAAATCCGATGTCTCGCGAAAACGGTAAAAGCTGCTGTAATTGGACCTAGACCATCTGATATTTTTAAAACTTCGTATATGGAATGGGAGTCCAATGTGAAACACACCTACAAGCCTATTTTTTATCATAGTACGAGCGCCACCTAGTGGCAGCAACAATATAGCAAATCCTTAATGTTTTTATATACTCTGCTGAGCCCCTTGAAGTGATATCCCTTAAATGTTTTCTGAAAAGCCAGTGGCCATGCCTTATTCCCTCCACATATCAGTACGATGTTTCGACAGTGGGTGTGGCCTATATGGCATTATAAGTCACAAAATTGGAACAATAAAAGCTGCAGTAACTCCACCCACCTTGTCCCACCTTGTCTAAATTTTACATATTTGGTAAGAGTCCTGCACTGAAGTCATCTACAACTACTTTTTCATCGTTATTAGTCCTTGTTCATACCCCGACCTGTTCATACCCCAACGTGCACAGGTCTGTGAGGGCCCTTTATAGCTGCTTGCAGCTCTAGTTATTATTATTATTCTCCAAAGTAAATCGTAAATGTGAGGGCCTAAACATGCATGAAAAGTCACCAAAATTTGCACACTCATCGGGCCTGCTGTAAAATTAGGTATTTTGGTGTTTTCATACATAAAATCTAAAAAAATTATTTTTAGCGCCACCTAGAGTCGAACACTTCTCCGGGGTCACGGCCAGTTTCACCTAGAGCTTTGAAATTTTTTAGGCATATATAGCACCTCAAGACCTACAAAAAAGTTAGAGAACACCATATGCTAGGATGTACAGAACCAGAGCTATGAATTTTTTTATTTGCCTTTTAGGACCATTTTTGGATGTTTGCACGTAGCAAATTCTTCTTTATAGCTCCTAAACAATTAAGCCGATCAACTTTAAATTTGGCGTGCTCCAATATCACGCTTAGGGCCACGTTTGGGTGAAATTTCGTGAAGATCGGCCAACATATATGATGGGGGCGGGGCTTTAAATTATTTGTGTCAAATTTCCTTCGCCGAGAGCAACAAAAACCTTAATAACTCCAATGTGCAAGCTTCAAAAAAATCTGACACTTTACAGAAAATTTACTAGTTATGTCCTTAAAAAATCTGCATGATAAATTTTAAAACTATTCACAGCGCCACCTAGTTACAGACAAAAATGTCATTTTTTAAACTTTCATGTATTGTGCAAAGCCCAAAAGAGTAAATGGACAGAAAATTTGTACAAATAGCATCGAGACTTAGATAAAATGGGTTTTCAAATTTCACGGCTTTGTGATTAGGGTGATGGTCTGTATGCCACCTCAAAGTCAGAGTTTGCCCAAATCAGCAAAACTTGCTGTAATTAAGCCCAGATGATCCTTCAAACGGCAGCCCCTTCTTTCCCGTTTGACCTCGAGCTACGAATTTTTTTATGCATATGTAGGACCTCAAGACCTACAAAAACATTATAGAGCAGCATATGTTAGGATGTACAGAACCAGAGTTATCAATAGTTGAATGTAGAATTCGGCCCGATTTTCTACATTTTTCGGTACCAAAACCCTTGACCCAATCAACTTTACATTTGGCGTGCCCCATTATCTAACATAGGGGAACATTTGGGAAAAATTTTGTGAAGATCGGCCAACATAAATGATGGGGGTGGGGCTTCAAAATACGTGTTTTAAACTCAAATTTCATTCGCCATGAGCAACAAAAACCCTAATAACTTCAATGTGCAAGTTTTAAAAAATCTGAAACTTTACAGATATTTTACTCATCATAGCTTTAAAATACATGCATGGTTGATTATCAACTTAATGATAGCGCCACCTAGTCACAGACAAAAATGTCAATTTTTAAACTTTCATGTGTTGTGCTAAGCCCGTCAGAGTAAATGTACTGATGATTTGTCCGAATAGCATCGAGACTTAGAGATTAAAGGTATCCAAATTTTATGACTTTATGATAAAGTGGGTGGTCTGTATGCAACCCCAAATTCGGAGTTTGCTCAAGTCATCTAAACTTACTGTAATTGAGCCCAGGTGATCATAAAATAAGAGTCAGTTCTGACCCGTTTGACCTAGAGCTACGAAATTTTATATGTATATGTAAGACCTCAAGACCTACAAAAACATCATAGAGCGCCATATGTTAGGATGTACAGAACCAGAGTTATCAATTGTTGAATGTAGCATTTGGCCAGATTTTGTACATTTTTCAGTACCAAAACCCTGGACCCGATCAAATTCACATTTGAGGTGCTCCATTACCTGACAGAGTAACACCATTGGGCAAAATTTCATCAAGGTAGGCTAACCTATATGATGGGGGCGGGGCTTCAAAATACTTTAATCATATTTCCTATGCCACCAGTGTTAAAAAGCTTAATATTTCAGTTTTTGCACTGTGCTAATCCTGTTTGAGCAATTTAATGGTACCAATAGCGACACCTGGTGCCTGACAAAAGAGATAGTTTTTACACTTTCATGTTCTTTGCTTTGCTGCTTTCAGCAAATTCACTGAAAATTAGTCAGGAGAATATTGAGACAAAGCGAACATTATGAATCTCAAGTTTCATTACTTCAAATTTGGGCCTGGCCTTTACATTGCCTCAAAGTCCGATGTCTAGCCAGACCGGTAAAACTTAATGTAATTGGACCAAGATGATCTTCTTTAAATTTCATTTTTGGAGTACAATGCCAAACACACTTTTTTTGCTCGTAGTGCGGGCGCCACCTGGTGGCAGCAAAAAATTACATTTTCATTTATAGGTACCTTGTTGAGCCTGTCAAAGTAATATTACTGAAGTTTTTTCAGACAGGCCTTCAGAAACGCTTAATTTCTTCCATCAAATATTATGATGTCTTGATCATGGCCGTGGCCTATTCAGCAGTGCTCATCCATTTATCGTAACAGTAAATGCTGATGCAGTTTGTCCCAGATGATCTCATCTTTTCACGACTTCACACGTTGATTGAAAGTCAATTCCTTCAGACATCAACAAACATATATTCCATCATAGTGCTAGAATCACCTCAGAATCACCACAGACAATAAAAATGTTACCTTTTCTAGAACATTGACCTCTACAGTTCGCCTGCATATGCACGAATACATTCATACCCAAATTTGTCCATACCTCGGAACTGTTCATCCTTCAACGTACTCATGTCTGCAAGGGCCCGTTATAGCTGCTTGCAGCTCTAGTTTTTTTTTTTTTTTTTTTTTACCTTGTTGGCAAGGTAAAAAAAAGAATGATAAAACAAACAACATGTTGGAAAAAATGGCACGTTTGCGTGTGTAAACTAATATATATGCTGAATTTTGATTATATCGCCCACTTTTGGGAAATTTAAGATTGCTAACAATGTAAAACATTGACACCACGCCTCCCACGACTTCAATAAGGCAACGACAAATGATCATTTGTGATCCAAACAGTGAATTTATGATGAAGTCAATAAAACAAAATTGCTTATTGTATTATTTTAAGGTTTAGAGCTGATAGCATTCTAAGTTATTTAGAAAACAAATTTCATTATACAGGATAATTTTTTTTTAACTAGTCTGCCTCACAGTGAACATTAATGACAGTGCGGTGGAGCCTCTTAATAGCTTACCACTGAAGGGGAACTAAAAGCAAACACTGCCATATTAAAATATTTATGCATTTAATTTTTGTATTAAACATGGTACATATTTCTTAATTTACTGAATATGCAGTTAATTTTTGTAAAAAATAAAATATGATTGGTATTCAAAGGAAATAAATGGAGGTGTACATTTGCTAATGTGATATTTTTGCGCAAGGTTATCATACCATCAGAATCTATTATCAGTCGATGCCTGACACAAAATCAGCTACAGAAATGAATGGATGTTTCAAGTGTGTGAACACTAACCTTATTGTGCATCACTTATACACAAGAGGTTGAATAACAGGTAAACAGAGTGGACTAACATAATCGCGCTTTCTGCACCGTATGTGTGGTCATTTGAAAAAATGCTTAGTGTGTACATTCAAACATAACACTCATTCAACATGAACAATGTCTTTTTTGAATACCGCATGACCTTTGTATGGCACAACACCATAGTTGCCACAACAGTCTGTTCAGAACATGGTTAAGTAATTTGCACACACCTCAAGTTGGGAGAAAAACTGGATTCAACAGCAGGCTCTGTAGACACATAAAGCAACACAGACATGAACTCTGGAACATTTCACTCAAAACACATATTTAGATTGTTTACTAGGGCTGTGCAATATATTTGCACAAAATACTCATTATGATAAGGTCACATACAATATATGTATCACATAAACATGCATCTAGTTTCATTGTTCTGTAATTGTATGCTTTTCTTTGACGTTCACCAATTGATGCAATCTTGAATGGGCATCACCATCCAATGCAAAGGCAACTGTATCTATGGGCTCAAAAATGATGTGTTATCAAGAACTACAGACCTCCAGGTACTTTAGCAAGTGCATTTGCAATTGGATAAATCACATCGCCAGTGAGAGTACAGAAATACTTTAGCTTGTAAGCAGACCTTAACGTTGATACAATACACATCTCGTAACCATGTCAGTAATGAATTAAAAATGTTAATTTTCACCTTTTTTTAACGTTTTTCTAAAATAATTTCCCCCAAAATATGAAGTCTGGTATGCAATTAGACAATCACTGAAAATAAAGGTGAAAACCCACTGACAATCTGCCTACTTGTCAGTACCCTTGGTCAGATAAATTAGGCAGACATAAATGGAAGAGTGAATGTTATAGAATGTAAACTAAGTGCTATGACAATTTGATCACAAGATGTCCTTAATGTGGCTATTTTATGAGGGTTGGCAGAATTGACTGTTGACTACGTTGCTGTTTTCTTTTTTATCAGACAGTGGCAAGGCTTAAAAACTTTAAAATTTGATAGTAAAAACTTCAAAATCTTAAAATTTCTAAGAGGTTTTACCTTTGACTGTTTTCAAATCAACAAGGCGTCATCAACCCATCTCTACTGTATATTTAACACACATTAATGTAGGAGCAATGTCTTGTTTTCATAAAGCAGGTCAGAAGTCCTACAGCTAATTCTGCAGACGCAAAGAACTAAGATATAACTTGCATAATATTTTACTCAAAATACAGATGTGTGTTTTTACTAGAAATGCACAATGTATTGTAAAAAACCTCACCTTGATACGGTCACGTGCAATACGTGTAGCACTACTACATGCATTAAGTTTCATATGGAATTGAAAGCATTTAGTATCTGTCTTGGACCAGTTGATGCAATCTTTAACTTACATCACAGACAATGTGAAGGATGATCAGTACCGACAGACATGTTTAGGTACTGATAGGTACCTAGGTAAAAGAGCCAATCAATTCAAGACACACAGATGGCCTCTTCAGTCACTCAGTACATTCCTTTATGAGCATGTGACACAAACCATACAGAGCAGAACTACATTATTGATACATTGGGAACGCTTCACCTTCAAACACCTTTTTTAAACCTATGTGATATAAATTATACAATTTTACAATAAGACACACATCAATATCATCATCATATCTACATTTTTGGGCCACTTTGTGAAATTACACAAGATATTTTTTTCCAGTCGAAATAAAGTTTTTTTTTTTTTTGGTCTGATGGTAACAGAGACAACATTTAACTGTTCAGTTCATCAATACCAATGGCAAGTATTTTTTTTAAGATTGTGTGGATGAAATTCCAATCCAATTGTACACACCTGTGCTCACTAGAATGATGAACACGTGACACAATCTACACAAAAATACATTGAAGGTCTTAATCTTGATGCACTTTTTTTTTTTTTGTAACGTTGCCGGATAAATTAAAACATTTACACAGTAAGACACTCATCATCAAAAGGCTGCACGATAATGTCCAAAATAATTATCACAATTATTTTGGTCACTATTTAAATCCCAATTATTCATCATGTTTTGTCAATCGTGTATTTATTGCACTTTTTTTAAAACCAGCAGTAGATAAACGAGGTGTCATGGCTTGATAAGTTAAAATGATAATAATAATAAACTAAAATAAAGTTAATGACATTTTGTAGAAATTTCCCCAAGGCATGGCAGAAACTTGGCACACAAGGCAACACACTGCGAAGTTACTTGCTGAGTGCAAACCGATGAAAAATGGAGCGAAAAATGGAGCGTAACGAGTAAAATGCGTCATCAAATTAGCACCTGTAGCACACGTGGGTTCAGCATCGTAGCATATCGCATTAAAAACATAGCAAAGTTCAATTAATAATGACTCATTATAATAACAACAAAGTGCTTATAGAACATAAACGTTACTGTTTACAGTAAGTTAGGGCAGTGTAGATAGAGCATATCCCAATATTAATATCGCAACAGCTTATACGTACTTCACTTACCTCTCACATTGCCCGGGTACAATGAACCGGAACAGGAAGAACGTGCATATAGTGACCTTTTGATGTTGCCTTCGCTGACTCTTGGAAAGTCTTGAACAAAACTTTTTTTCGAAGCGTCTTTGCACTGTAGCTACGCGAAAACATTTGTAACAATATATTATTTAGATTTGTTGCCAAAAATGATGGGCAAAATGAACAAAGACATGAAAGTGTAAAACAGTAGAGCGGCAAGTGTTATTAAAAGCGTGGGTCGGTAATAAAATATGTGATGTTCCACGCTTCCTGAAGTGTACTAACTCAAGTACAGTACTGTAGTTCGCACGAAGATTTGGATGTCATTTGCTAAACGACATCGCCACAAATGCAGCTCCACTTGTCAAAACCCAATCTTCTCTGCCTTTGCAGTGACAATTCTCTTGTCAAATGAATAACCACGAAGTGGGATAATGTCTCATTTTATGATTATTTCTTTTGCCTCAACACCCGCCCGACATCGCTGCAACTGCTTTATGCTCTTAATAGTTTCCTGTCGTCTTCACACTCTCTTCTGGTCGCGTGGTGGTTTAAAAATGCATGCACGTAAATGAAAATTACAGTCATTTAATACTTCTGACAATGCAGGAAACCGCATAACGTCGGTTGCTTTGTATCAGCAACAAAGAACTGAAAAAGAAAAAAAAAGCTGTCATTTCAACTGTCACGTGAGCAGTTTCGACATCCGTGACATTTGTGCGCTATAAGTTAATGTAAAGCGACGGGGAAAATGGACGTTATGCGGTTGCTGATGTCATTACTTGATTAACCGCTACTTTTACCAAACGTGGGTGACGCAAAAGAGCATTACTGTTGTAAGACAATGTATTTGGGGAAAAAAGATGATCATATTAATCACAACAATACTCGAGTCGAGAGGAAATTAGGATATGACAACCACTCCGCGTCGTGTCATCATCTTCCTCCCCATTACCTGTAATTTCAGGTGCAAATTATTAGACGATATCCCAGGCCTTTGGGACTTGTAACAAATACTTCTGACAATTCGAGAAATAGTGATGGCCGAGTGAGGCTTTGGAGCTCCGAATCTTTTCTCGACCGCTGATTCGTTGCTCGGAGCCTTGAAGAAACGGTTTAAGGCAGACATCTCGTGGTCATTGATTGAAGCGTAACAAAATCGTATTGAAAAGTCAAGTGACATCCCCCCCCCCCCCCCCCCCCCCCCCCCCCCCCCCATCATTTATATTTAGATGCACAAAACGCATTACAAGTCTTGAGTGCATGGTTTCTCGGCAACACAATATTATGGAATTGGGCATAGTATATGATATTGTCTATTCGTAATATATACTGTACATATAAATCTATACATTTGTCTGTCTGTCGATATATTTCTTTAACTATATATAAATATCCATATAGTTATATGTCTTTCTGATTTATTTATCTTTAAATATCTATAAAATTATCTCTTTCTGTCTTATAATGCAATGCAATCAATCGATTAGGAAACAAAATGAAACAACGATCTGAAAAACGACACAACTCCTTACGTTCAATGAAAAACATTTAACCGATCCCCGTGGACTTTCGAGCCCACAAATGAGTGAGTTTTATAGTCATATGCAAATTAATACTTCATGATGAAATTCCTATTCTGTTTACTTTTACTTAAATTACTGGTGATGATAGTGTAAAATATCATGTAGTACAAAATATTATCTATCTAGATGTCATGCGACCAAACCACGCCTCGGTGCAGTGACTTGAGAACTACTTTCTGAGTTACAGCTCATGAGGCGGAACTTCGACTGTCTGTAGTCCATCACGAGCGGGAAAACAAACATCGTCCAAACTGACACCTTGGCACACAGTAAACATGTACCTTCTCAACAACAAAAAATACTACAATGAGAGCACAAAACTAGGTATAAAGCATAAAGAGCGCTGCAAAACGCGATGGATTTCCCCACAGAGCTTGTGGCGTTAGCAACGGCAAAAACATAATTTTTCTCATTTATTGGCACTGGTTCTCGAGCAATTGCACACGTCTTTAGAACAAACCGTGTCAATTCACCCCAAACAGGTTGCTGCCTATTAATTAGTCAAAAATAGCATTAGAAAATAAAATGACACTACAGTATAGCTTTGCTGGCTTAATTGCCTTAATTGAAGTTTTGATGGCACCACGTAAATAAAACAATGAAGTGTTGGTACGTGTGGTTTCAATTAGTTGATAGTTTCCAAGGTTCAGAGGGCTTCCTCTCACATCACTAGTTGCCAGTCATTCAAGGTCTTGATGATGCAATTTCGCTCTAAAAAATTGAAAATTGGAAAGAGTGAGAGAGAGAGGAGAGAGAGAAGGGGGGGGGGGGGGGGGCAAAAAAAATGCTGTCCAAAATCAAATTAAATTAATCCCTTAATATAAAGGTATGGTAATTATTAGAAAATATAATGAAGAAACAAGTTTCAAATATGAAGTATAGTATAGAAGTAAAAAGAAAAAAGTACTATAAATGTTCAAATTCTGAACTTTGGGAGATTATATTTAATAGTTTGGATGTTCAACATTTGGAGAGAGTCGTTTTTATTGTTCTGAGTTAACCAAGATGGCTGCCATCCTGGGTAGAAGTGGGGCTGAGCGCTCTTGAGACGTCTAATCAGATATCCAAGATGGCTGCCTCTGATGGTTGTTGGTAAATGGAGTCTCAGTTTATGTAGTCAAGTATCTGAGATGGACGCCTGACGACCTCATGGGAAATGGAGTACTTTGTGTAGCTAAATAGTCTTCCACAAAGGCTGAACGCACACACAAAGAATGACCTAATTGAAAATGAATTGGTTCGTTATGATTCCAACGATTCCAAAATGTGGAATTGTGGGAAAATTTGGAATCATGGGAAGAGGAAAATTGAGACACCCAATGAATTGTCGGGATCGATTAAAGTTTGAATGGTCAGAATCAGATGAAGAATGGCGAAGATAGATGATTACAAAATGTTGGTGAGAACAATGAAATAAGGAATTATGGGTAAAACAATGGAGAAAAAAATTGAAAATTTTTCATGCATGGGTGTTCTAAGCAGACTTACCAATTATGGGAAGCACCTTAAGTTGGAACGACTAGTATAGGTTGAACACAAAAGGAGGTATCTGTCAGAGAAATCTCAGAAAAGAAGACTAGGACAAGCCTAGCTGCTTAAACAGCAAAAAGAGTAACTCAGACCAGCCAAGATTGACTTTTCTATGCCGGGCATAGGGAAAAAAGCTTGGGCAAATGAACTCGTGGGTCTTCCAACGCTAATTTCACTGCCCAGCCGTCCCCCCCCTGGCTTTTATTGAGCAAAAGCATAGCAGATTACAAGACACAACAAAAGAGCCAGCCGGGCGCCACCGGCAGCTGGGCCAAGGTCCCGGCTCACACTTTCGTGCGTCAACAGCTCTATCTAAGGACAGGGTCAAGATGAACTAGGATTGCATAAATGGGTAACAATGAAATAAGCACATAATGATAACAACCTAATATATGATTCCCTTCACATATCCCCCCTGATTATCATTATTAAAACACATCAAACGATGTCGAAAGCTATTGCTTGAGTGGGAAGAAAACTACCCAAAAACCCAGTGGGAAAAGGTAGAAACCCTTCCCAAGCAAGAGCTTGTTACAAGGAAAAATAGAAAAAGCAAAAGCTAAAGCTCCTTTTGGTCCAATACATGTATATACACATCACAAACCATATCAACATCCTATGTCTAAAATCTTTTCCGTAGGTGCATCTTGAATGGTTCAGACAGTTGTTGAATCGTCGTCAGAGTCAATAGGTTGATAGTCAGTCATGGTCACGGTCACTTGCGCTGCTAACCCCAACAGCATCCATGATTTTGGTGGCACAGATCTTACACAAGGGCACACCGCAAGTTATGCAGAGAATGCAGATGATGACAGAAGCAATGGCTACAGCCACGCCCTTCCATTTGCCTAAGAAGTCCTGCAACCACTGCAGGAAGGGGTTGAGCTTCAACTCCCTCCATACTTAAGAGTCCTCAGTCTGCACTCCCTGAGCAGTGTCAGTGTCTCAGACAACGAGCCATTAGACAAAGTGTGTGAAGGAATAAATGCGCAACATTCACCTGATGGCAAAAGCTTGCACACGCCACCCTTTTTTAGCCAGTCATGTCGAGTGCCTGTCTGTTTTGAATAGTCATAAGTGAAGTAGCATGTAGTTGTGAAGCTGTGTGCGTTATAAGGTATATTTATAAGGTGCGTCCGTTATATCAGTCGACGAGTATACTTTATGATTGACATCATTGAAAAAAATCGGTGTGTTTGTACACAGTCACTGGAAATAGAGCACCAAATATGGCAAATGCGAACCCGCTGCATTTGCTTTGTCAATCAATTTGCAATTTGCCAATCGCATCAAAAATAGACGGAAGTTTGTCTGGTGTTTGGGACTGGTGGTTTGTCAGTGTTGCATTTGGACCAATGGGTGGAGTTCTCAACACTGAAACAAACGTAGCGTTTATCGCTGTTCCCGTGATGTCCGTCTGGAGCTGGAGGTTGCCCATGACGCTGGTGGGCAAACGCTGTCTGTCTGAGGTGGGCGTTGTTGGTCGTCCGGACACAAGAGCGCCGCCCAGCATCAAGCAGCATGCTGCTCGGAGGAGTGCTGGCGGACAGGCCATTCTCCTGAGAGGGGTGTGTTTACCACAAAAACCCTTTCTCCCACTGTGGTCTTTCGTTGGTGCACCGTCCGTGCACTCGGGGGTGCTGATCCTCACTTCGAGGGACTGGCGTCGCTAGGCCCGTCAGCAGGGGGTCGAAGGATCTTGCACTGCGACTGGTGGATCCACCCGTCGCGTCCTTCAACTTTCACCGCAGTTGGTGTCGCTGCGATCATCTGGAACGGGCCATCCCAGCATTCACTGTCCCAACGAGGTCGTCAGCACCTTGAGGAACACATGGTCTCCGATCTGGACCCGGGTTTTCTGTAGGATAGAACACACTGGCCAGTCATTGTGCTTATGCATCTCCCTTGTGCCAAACAGTCTTTTCATGTGAACTGGAAAAGAACATCCACTAGGTGGCTGGTCATGGGTTAAGTCTGCTAGTCCATATGATCCTCCATTTACTATTTCAAATGGTGATAAAGTTTTTTCTTCAGCGGAACAAATCTCATTTCTGTGGCCACAATAAGAATGCAATCTGGTCGCTGTCTCTTTATCACTTGCATTGTTTTTATGCGTATGGCCTTGACTGTACCATTCGTTCTTTCAACAAGCCCTCCTGATATTCAACAGTTCTCTAACTTTTGTAACAGCTTTTTTCACAAAATGTAATCAATTGTCACTTCTAATTACTCTCATCCATATATATCATATGAAATGCTTCGGGTGGTTCTAGAAATTTGCCTCTATGTGGTCACAAATAAACTTGCGCATTATTGCAAAAACAGATATCACAACATTTCCAAAACCACAAACATTTTGAGTATAAAAGGTGAATCCATATACAACTGATCATACATATTCCCCCCTGTTGACACATGGCCAAGCTCATGTGTCAACTTTGCTGCTCATTCAAATGAAAATTTTAGTAATCATGGTTTTCTAACCGCCAATCTACTTTTTTCTTCAACATCTTGTTATGCTCCTTTATTTAGCCATTTTTGCTGCTACAGTTTAGGAGCTGATGTTTTCCTTGATATCAAGATGGTCTGTGTGTCTTGTTCATCATGTAGTGTTTCAACGCGGCTGTCTTGTGCTTTGGCAACTGTGGGCACACCTATGACTGTTTCTTTGGCTGCTTTGTTTGCCTAATCGGTTTCCTGTTGTAATTTGGTCATTTCTTTTCTTGTTATGGTTTGGAAGCCGCAGTTAGCCCAAAGATGATAAAACACATGCCATACACGCTGTCTGTCCATATTGTAACATCTTTGCTTTCAAAAATTTCACACGCTTTGATTAGCGCGGCCAATTCATCTGCTTGCAATTAACATGTCGATTTTAATGTTCCTCAAAACAAAATTTACTACATATCCCACCCTTTTGCGGCCGTCTTCCCCTTTGCTAGCTGAACCGTCAAGAAAAAACACAACTTCTCCAGTCGGGAGAGGGGTGTCATTCAGGTCAGGTCTTGGTTTGGTGGAAATTTGGGCGTGGCTTCCACAGTCGTGTGGGGTGCCGTCTACAGGTGTGGGCAAAGGTGTCGCTGGGTTTGATGCTCCACATCTAACAATTATAATGTGTCCCTGTGATACAAGTAACGCGGTGCAATATAAATGTCATGCAGGCGATAAGAGTGTCATTTTGGGAGGGGGGGGGGGGGGGGGGTTTCCAGCAACAAAACAAATACATAGGGAACCCTCAACGTGAGGGGGTGAAACAACACAACCTCCACTGAAGCCTCCACTGCCAATGCTGCGGCCAGCACCACCTGAACGCCTTCAGGGGTTGGCCCAGCAACTGCATCCAATTCCTCAGAGTAAAATTTGACTGGCCTCAGTTTCCCGTCATGCTTCTGCAACAAAACTGAAGTCATGAATCCCTGTTTAGCGGTCACTCTTTGCTCAAATGGTTTGCTGTAATCTGGTAGTGTCAATACGGATGAATTAAACCAATTCCAATTTCACACTGTAAAATGCCTCGTCAGCTTTTTTCATAACTGAGATCAAACAGTGGCCTAGTCAATTCAAAACAATTTTTGGAATCCATATGTTACAATAATTATTCAGCCTCAAAAATGACATCATTTGTCTTTTAGTCTGTGTTTTTGGGCTTTTGCAATGGCCTCCTTTTGTCTGTCAGTAAAAATTTCTGCCATCCTTATCTCATTAGTTCTGCCAACCTTCTTCCATTTGTTTCCACTTGCCGAAAATCTTTCTTGCCACAACGCCAACATTCTAATGCATTCAATTTTGTCTTTCAACTCTCTCTTACATCCTTCTTTTCCGCTACCACAATTCCTGTTTCCAACACAATGCACTTCCTCTTCTCCATCACACCAGAATGTCTGTTTTCTCCCCTACATTCTTCTACTTTTCTTCTTCTACTCCACTCTCAGCTGAGTAGTCGATTTATCTAATCTCTGAGTGTTGGAGGTCACTCACATCTACATTTTTGTTTGTAGTATAGTTCCTTTAGCCTTGCATTTTTTCAGCTGCTGTCAATATTTTCAGCCTGTTTATCCATTATCTACCATAATGTGATTTGTTTTTAGAAAACTCTTGCAAACTATACTATATCAAACAATTAACATATCAACTGGTTCATCCTCCTTTTGCACAGTTGAATCTATTTTACTGTAAGATCTGATCCTATCATGCTAATCTCTCCAAACAATTATTACATATAAGGCATCAATCTTCTACCTTTTAGATTCATATTTTGTAAGGTGCCAGGCTTTCTTCCGCTTTTGCGTACTTGTTTTTTTGAGCAGGGCCAGTATACAAA
The DNA here is from genome assembly GCF_059441005.1 of Hippichthys cyanospilos. Lineage (NCBI taxonomy): Eukaryota > Metazoa > Chordata > Actinopteri > Syngnathiformes > Syngnathidae > Hippichthys > Hippichthys cyanospilos. The sequence goes on from NC_142383.1 coordinate 125,180, forward strand.
AATAATTCTGCCCTTTCTGCCTCCGTTTGTCTTAACATGCAGGGTTTGCTACTTGGATCATGAAAAACAACTCTCTATCACGTATCTATGCAATTTTCTATACAGGTGTGGTTGGTAGAGAAGGGTCGCATTCCTGTTTTCAGAAAGTGGAGGATAAATTACAAAAACAAAAGGTTGCAGTCGCGGTCAAAAAGGGAGGCAGAGGCCTCTGATTGCCACCCCTGCTCTCCGCGCCTCTGTTTGTCCCGTTATCTGCAATTCTCGCAAGCAGCTTTGTTTGGTGTCTACTTGGCTGTTTTATTTTCTCTACAGGTCATTTAGTGGCTGCTGCTATTTCCAGATTCAACTTTTTCTCTTTTATCGATTTTGCTATTTGAAATTTTTCTTCAGCTTTGTTCTAACAAATTCAGTGGTCTCTATCAATTTGCCAATTTAAAATATTTTCCACTTTGAAGAACAACAAAAGCAACAACAACAAAATCAACTTTAGCAAAAACGACAATTCTCACAACTGTGACAACAACAATAACAGCAACACATGCAGCAAACTGTGTGAAAATTTCAACAGAGCAAGCTTCACAGGCTTACACTCACAATCACTTCTCATTTTCATACCACAGTCTCCAAAGCTGGCTATCAGACGACAACATGCCAACATGTTATTAAGCTATGAAAAAACAACATTTATAATTCAACGTCATCTGGCTATCCACCCCTGGCATAGCCTCACATATAACACAACAACTTTGTGTATTTTGTGTATCAACCATTAATTATTCATTGCCAGTTAATCTAGCATTTGAAAACATCCTAATTCTTAATTTAGTCTCAACTGATCCCATAATATATTTTTCCATATTTCTCATTTCACCTGTGTGCTGAGAATTAACCCTGTGAATGGACCAGTTTCTGCCCACAAACCTCAGGTTTGAAACCATCTCAAATTTGTCATTTTGACTTTTAACCATGCAGACTAGATCAAGGCCGATCTAACAATGTATTTTAGCCAAATTTCAACAAATATCATTGTTTATTTCTAACAATCTAACATACAAACATGTAACACACCAATAGTTACACACCAGCAAACTGACAGATACACACGCAGATCCACATCACACAACATGCAGTTTACAACGTATATGCGGACTTTGTTAAGCACGTACAAGACACATGTTTTTCACACAACTTCTCAAATGGCATCACTCCTTTGGCTTCATGTCAACCCTCAGTACTCAGATGTGGAGCTGAGACCCAGTCCCGAAAAGGGTCTTACTGCCGTGGCCACGGTCTTGCCTGGTTGTCAACTCCGCCTCTGAAAACCTCAGGTGTCGGGGTTTAAGAACATGGTGGTAAACTCAGGTACGAATTGTTGGTGTCTGTTTTCCACCGTTAATTTGGGTTTACTGTCTGGCTGTGTTAGTTGCCGACAGGTTAGTGGCTGCGGTCAAATCATCATCTGCTTTCCTTTTTTTCTCAGCCACCTTCCATACTCGTTTCGGTTTGGCTCTATCAACTAAAGCCTTGCATTTAAACCACTGTTAATCATCACTGTTTTCAATCCTTTGCCTGTCCTTCAATTACAACTTCCGCAACACTTTCTCCTATCCACCACAATCTTCCACGTCTCCTGAAAAACCGTATTGGAATTTCCGTTTTTCCACATACTTAGTACTTTCTTTGCTATCTATCTCTGCCCGACGTACTTTTTCCTTCAATTCATCCACAAAACAACAACATTCCTTTTCCCATTTTGCCTCCTTGGGCCGAGTTGCGGCCTCGGAGGACTTATTTTTTTTTTGTTCTCATGATTAAATATGTTTCCTTCGTCACGGGAGAAATGCTACGTGCCTGGTGTCGTGTCGGATACCGAGCTTCTACCTCGAAAGGCGGATACCTCCAGGTGTTTGTACTCACGACCGTTTCACCAGTTTTAGATTTCCCGTCACTCAGGACAACCACTCCACATTCATTCCACACTCATACATCACAGAAATGATCAGTAACTGTGCACCGGATGTTAAACTTTCTCTTTTTTAAGTCAGGCTGTTTGTTCAAAGTCCAATTGACCGTACGGTTAAGGTCCAATGGACCAGCCGTTTAAGGTCCGATGGACCGTTCGTTTAAGGTCCGATGGACCGCTCGTTTAAAGTCCGATGGACCGCTCGTTTAACTAGAAAATGTGCAATTCCTGAAGAAATTGCGTGTGAAGGTGAAACCGTTGAAGGTTTGGGAGTTGAAAAGTGAAATGATGTGGAACGATTGAATGTGTGAATCTGTGAAGAAATATGAATACAAAGTTGAAAAACTGAAAAAAAGTTGAACTGTGGAATTTGAAGATGAATGAAAAACTGAAAAAAGTTGAACTGTAGAATGATGTGAATCTGTGAAAAATTATGAATCCTACAAAGTTGAAAAACTGAGAAACTGAAAAAAAAAAACGAATGTTTGAATCATAAAACAGTGTGGATGATCCGAAGTAAAAGCAGAAGAGAAAATACAAAGTTTTTCAACTTTGTATTATTCACAATTCTTCACTGTTTCACATCAATCCACAATCCACCTCATTCAAATGATTAGCTCATTAACAGAAGTTTAAAAATGATCCCTAATCAAACTTTTTCAGTTTTTTTACTGCTTGAAATTTGAATAATACAAAGTTTGAAAAACTGAAAAAAACTGAATGTATGAATCAAGCTGAGTTCACCAAGCCAGATGCTGTACTAGGTGGAAGCAGTAGTGAGAGGTAATGAGACGTCGAAGAAAATATCCAAGATGGCCACCCATGAGGGCAGATGGGAGTTGGAGTCTTCGGTGGTCTAAGATGGCCGCCCGATGGCATCATGGGAAATGGAGTACTTTGTGTAACTAAACTATAGGTGTCAAACTCCAGTCATTCGAGGGCTTGTATCCTGCATGTTTTTGAATCACACCATTCACTTAACATCAGGCCATTTTTACGGTAGAAAAACTTGAATTGTAGCTGAAAGTTGAACTGTGGAATAATGTTAATGTGAAGAACTATGAAAAACACAAAGTTGAAAACTGAAAACAAAAACGAATGTTTGAATCATAAAAAAGTGTGGATGATCCGAAGTAAAAGCAGAAGAGAAAAAACAACTGTAAACGGGAAACGCGATGTTGAAACGCGATTGAAGAATGGCGGATGAAGAATGGCAAAGATGTGCCCACCAGATGTGCCCAGGATGGTGGGTAAAAATGGATGGGGGGCATTGGGGGAATTGATTAAAGTTGGAACTTTAGGAATCGGATGAAGAATGGCAAAGATACAAGGGAAAAACTGAAAAAGTGGAATTGTGGGTAATTTTTGAATCATGGGAAGAGTAAAATGGATAAACCAATGGAATGGCTGGAATTGGGGGAATCAAGTAAAGTTGGAACGGTAAAAATCGGATGAAAAATGGCAAAGATATAAAGGAAAAACTGAAAAAGTGGAATTGTGGGTAATATTTTAATCATGCGAAGAGAAAAATGGATAGACCAATGGAATGGCGGGAATCGATTAAAGTTGGAACGGTGGTGAGGAAAATGGGAATGAGGAATTATGGGTAAAATTATTAAAATAGTTATGAATTACTGGAAGGTATGAATGAGTAATGTTGAGTTTGAAATGTATTAACTGAATGATGTGAATGTGAAGTGGAGAAGCTTCACATAAGAAATGTTAAATCTGCCATTGAGAACGAATTATGAATTGTTATAGGTGAAAAATATGGAATTATGGGAAAATATGAATATTTATAAACTATAGGAATGATTGGAATGAGCCATAAGGCAGAATGAATGAATTAATTGTTATGAATATGAAAAAGGAAAGCTCAAAATGTGAATTGTTCAATCTCCCATTGGGAATGAATGGGAAGCCCTCCCATTGGAAATGAATTATGAATATTTAAAGATGGAAAAATGTTGAATTATGGGAAAATATTGAAATGTATTAATTACTGGAATGATGGGAAGGATCCCTAAGACGAGATGAATGAGTTAAATATTGAAAATATGAAAAGGGAAAGCTGTAATAATGAAATGAAAAATGACCCAATGTAAGTCAATGGAAATTTTTGGGGTGGAAAACCAGGAATTCTGGGAAAACTGTGAATATTTGGAATGTGAAAAATGGAAGCCCCTCATTCCTGAATAAGTGGAATAGCATGAAAATGGAACAAGTTGAATTAAATAAACTGGGAATGAGTTGAAATGTGCCGAAAAACAGGGCGGAATAATAATAATAACTAGAAAAAGTGCAATTTCTGAAGAAATTGCGTGTGAAGGTGAAACCGTTGAAGGTTTGGGAGTTGAAAAGTGGAATGATGTGGAACGATTGAATGGTGTGAATCTGTGAAGAAATATGAATACAAAGTTGAAAAACTGTAAAAAAGCTGAACTGTGGAATTTGAAGATGAATGAAAAACTGAAAAAGTTGAACTGGAGAATGATGTGAATCTGTGAAAAATTATGAATCCTACAAAGTTGAAAAACTGAGAAAAGTTGAACTGGAATAGTGTGAATCTGTGACATTAGGCCTAATGTTAAGTGAATGATGTGATTCAAAAACATGCAGGATATCAGCCCTCGAGGACTGGAGTTTTAAACTCCTGTTAATGAGCTCATCATTTGAATGAGGTGGATTGAATGAGGTGGATTGTGGATTGATGTGAAACAGTGAAGAAATGTGAATAATACAGAGTTGAAAAACTGAAAAAAACTAAAACGTATGAATCAAGCTGAGTTAACCAAGCCAGATGCTGTACTAGGTGGAAGCACTAGTGAGAGGTAATGAGACGTCTAATAAAATGTCCAAGATGGCCGCCCATGAGGGCAGATTGGAGTTGGAGTCTTCAGTGGTCTAAGATGGCCGCCCCATGGCAACATGGGAAATGGATTACTTTGTGTAACTAAACTATAGGTGTCAAACTCCAGTCCTCGAGGGCTTGTATCCTGCATGTTTTTGAATCACACCTGTAATGGAGGTGTCGGAGTAGCGTCCAAACTTGTGACCTCCTTGAAAGGACTGTACTTGACTGATTCAGAGGATCCTCAATCTTATCAGGTTGTCCGGCCAGAACATAAAGACGATGCACACTCTCATGCCACTCTTTATTTGTATATAATGTTCTATTTATTTATCTGGGTTGGTGTGTGTGTGTGTTTCTGTGTTTGTGTGTTCTGTGTGTGTTCTATGTTTGATTGTGGGTGTGTGGTCTCTGCAAAGGAGAGCAGAGAACATTCACTAAACATTGATAACTAACATAACTAACATTGTACAATATGTTACATCATATGCTCACATGACTCTATATTAGCTTAGAATAACATAAACAACACAGGCAAACATACCGTACAATGATAGGAAGAATGAATTCAACCCAATCGTTCCAAAATGTGCGTTAGGTAGGAAAGGGTTAATGGAGCCGAATAGATTTGAGTGGGCGGTGACGTCACTACGGCGTAAGGATCACATTGGCACACACGGCAAACATGCGACAAACATGCACATTTTGTGGATGAAACTTTAACGTGAATACTAAAAGTGAAGTATGAAAAGTACGGTATATTTGCCTTTAGCAATTATACCAAACTTAGGTGCAATAACAACTTAGACATTAATGGACAAAGTGAAGCAGTGCAAACGTAAACATGTATCCAAAACCACGAACGGACAACATATTCAAACTGTACTTACATTCTCATGGACGCACGGAATAATAATGAAAGGAATGAGATAATCCACAGAATGATTGAAAGCAGAAAAAATGACTGTCCGTTACAACGATACCTGCCGACTACCGGTGAAAGAGCAAAACAACCTATGATAGTGTAAACAGAGTCCTGATTGGTAGTGCAGGAATGAAACACAACTTGTGATTAGTTGCTAGGCGGTTGCTAGGAAGATCACATGACCACAGGAGAACATGTCCAGACGTAAATAGTAATAACAGAACGATTCAAACACGAAATCGTTAAGTATAATCAGAAACTTCTTAACAACACCATTCACTTAACATTAGACAATTTTTACGGTACAAAAACTTGAATTGTAGCTGAAAGTTGAACTGTAAACGTGAAACGCGATTTGCCCGAACCGGGACACGGACATGTTGAAGATGACAACTCTACCACTGGGCCACTGGGGGGCAGTGTAAGACCACACTGGGAAAGCTTGAAATATAGGGAATGAAGTATTTTTGAACGTGAATCTATGAAGAACTACGAATAATACAAAGTTCAAAAACTGAAAAAAGTTCAACTGTGGAATGAAAAGATGAAATGAAAGTAAGAACAGTTTGAAAAGGCTAAATTCTTTAAATATGAATAGTATAAAAAACGTAAATTGTAGGAAAACGATGAATAGTTGAACCTTGAAAAATAAAAAAGCACTTCACGTGAATATGTGGAATGATATGAAGTTCGAACGGCATGAATTGGATGAACTGGGAAGGAGTTGAAACCAAAAAAAAAAATACTGAATTAACTGAAAAAAAACACTGAATGTGTGAAAAGACACAGGGGGGATCGAACGCACGAACATGTAGTAGATATACGTCAACAGAACGTCTGAGCCACGGGAAATGACGAAACCGTGAACGCTTTAAAAGGAAGTAGGAAGAACGCTCCAATCACTTAACATTAGGCCGTTTTTACGGTACAAAAACTTAAATTGTAGGAAAACGATGAAAAGTTGAAACTTGAAAAATAGACCCGCACTAACTAAAAAAGACTCACACAACTAAAAAATGACGCAGCCTGGGATTGAACCCACAACATGAAGTGCGAATGCGGTACACAAATCCCATGCGCCACGGAGACATAGGAAATGTCGAAAACGTTAAAGTTTAAAAATAAAGCACGAAGACCAGCCCATTCACTTAACATTAGGCCATTTTTACGGTACAAAAACTTAAATTGTAGGAAAACGATGAAAAGTTGAAACTTGAAAAATAGACCCGCACTAAACATGAATATGTAGAATGATATGAAGTTTGAACGGCATGAATTGGATGAACTGGGAATGAGTTGAAACGTACCTAAAAAACGGTCGGAATAAAAAAAATAAAAATAATAATAACTAGAAAATGTGCAATTTCTGAAGAAATTGCGTGTGAAGGTGAAACCGTTGAAGGTTTGGGAGGTGAAAAGTGGAATTACGTGGAACGATTGAATGGTGTGAATCTGTGAAGAAATATGAATACAAAGTTGAAAAACTGAATAAAAGTTGAACTGTGGAATGTGAAGATGAATGAAAAACTGAAAAAGTTGAACTGGAGAATGAAGTGAATCTGTGAAAAATTATGAATCCGACAAAGTTGAAAAACTGAGAAACTGAAAAAAACGGTCGGAATAAAAAAAATAAAAATAATAATAATAAAGGTGGAGAAAAACATAAGTGTGAAGGTTTCACCTTCACACAATAAAGGTGGAGAAAAACATAAGTGTGAAGGTTTCACCTTCACACAATAATAAAGGTGGAGAAAAACATAAGTGTGAAGGTTTCACCTTCACACAATAAAGGTGGAGAAAAACATAAGTGTGAAGGTTTCACCTTCACACAATAAAGGTGGAGAAAAACATAAGTGTGAAGGTTTCACCTTCACACAATAAAGGTGGAGAAAAACATAAGTGTGAAGGTTTCACCTTCACACAATAATAAAGGTGGAGAAAAACATAAGTGTGAAGGTTTCACCTTCACACAATAATAATAATAAAGGTGGAGAAAAACATAAGTGTGAAGGTTTCACCTTCACACAATAATAATAAAGGTGGAGAAAAACATAAGTGTGAAACCTTCACACAATAATAAAGGTGGAGAAAAACATAAGTGTGAAGGTTTCACCTTCACACAATAAAGGTGGAGAAAAACATAAGTGTGAAGGTTTCACCTTCACACAATAATAAAGGTGGAGAAAAACATAAGTGTGAAGGTTTCACCTTCACACAATAAAGGTGGAGAAAAACGTAAGTGTGAAGGTTTCACCTTCACACAATAAAGGTGGAGAAAAACATAAGTGTGAAGGTTTCACCTTCACACAATAATAATAATAAAGGTGGAGAAAAACATAAGTGTGAAGGTTTCACCTTCACACAATAATAATAATAAAGGTGGAGAAAAACAAAAGTGTGAAGGTTTCACCTTCACACAATAAAGGTGGAGAAAAACATAAGTGTGAAGGTTTCATCTTCACACAATAATAAAGGTGGAGAAAAACATAAGTGTGAAGGTTTCACCTTCACACAATAATAAAGGTGGAGAAAAACATAAGTGTGAAGGTTTCACCTTCACACAATAATAATAATAAAGGTGGAGAAAAACATAAGTGTGAAGGTTTCACCTTCACACAATAATAAAGTTGGAGAAAAACATAAGTGTGAAGGTTTCACCTTCACACAATAATAAAGGTGAAGAAAAACATAAGTGTGATGGTTTCACCTTCACACAATAATAATAATAAAGATGGAGAAAAACATAATTGTGAAGGTTTCACCTTCACACAACAAAGGTGAAGAATAACATGTGTGAAGGTTTCACCTTCACACAATAATAATAATAATTGTTAGAAAGCCCACATTGTTTATATGTTTGTACTTTCGTTCGATGTGCTGTTTGCATGTGATGTTGTAGTTTCCCATGCTGTGAGCATTCCGTGAACGCAACACTAGTCCAACGTGAATGACCCACGGTAGTTTTCCTTTTTTTCCTTGTCCGCGACACTGTTCAGTCCGTGACATAACTTGATAAAGTTGCTCATAACGCACATTCTAGCACATTTGTGATTGTGTGTATGTGATGAAAGGTGAGTTTATTTTCTTTTTATGTTCAATTTGGACATTAGTTGTGTGTTATAGAGCAGGTGTATGCTTGTGTGTGACGTCCTTTACTGCGCTTAAATTGTTGTATTCGGCTAGCATGCGAATTATGCTAATAGCGTTTCGTTCATATGAGGAAGCATTTATTTGTGATTGGTTAGAGCTGAAAACAGTGAGTTTAGAAGTTAAGAATGTTATGCTGCTTGTTAAGTAGTGGATTGAATGGTGTATGTACTGTATGTATGTATGTTAACCTTTGTTCTTTGTCTGTATTATTGCAGACCACAGTTAATAAATGTGCTGAATGGAGCAACTGTCCATGTTCTCTAACCGGAGCATATCCATCCATATTTTGCCACTCGAAAAGGAACTAGCTGGAGACATCATAGTCAAACCTGAACTCCACGTTTTATGATCCTCTCCGTTTTAATAATAATAAAGGTGAAGAAAAACATAAATGTGAAGGTTTCACCTTCACACAATAATAAAGGTGAAGAATAACATAAGTGTGAAGGTTACACCTTCACACAATAATAAAGGTGAAGAATAGCATAAGTGTGAAGGTTTCACACAATAAAGGTGAAGAGTAACATAAGTGTGAAGGTTTCACCTTCACACAATAATAATAATAATAATAATAATAATAAAGGTGAAGAATAACATAAGTGTGAAGGTTTCACCTTCACAAAATAATAAAGCGGTAGACTAACATGTGTGAAGGTTCCACCTTCACACAATAATAATAATAATAAAGAAAATGGCCGAGCACAATAACATGTGTGAAGGTTTCACCTTCACACAATAAAGAAAATGGCCGAGCACAATAACGTGTGAAGGTTGCACCTTCACACAATAATAATAATAAAGAAAATGGCCGAGCACAATAACATATGTGTGAAGGTTACACCTTCACACAATAATAATAAAGAAAATGGCCGAGCACAATAACATATGTGTGAAGATTACACCTTCACACAATAATAAAGAAAATGGCCGAGCACAATAACATATATGTGAAGGTTACACCTTCACACAATAAAGAAAACGGCTGAGCACAATAACATGTGTGAAGGTTACACCTTCACACAATTATAAATTTAGTCATGAAATATAGTCCCTAAAAATCAATAAATATACTTAAAGAAAATTACAGCTTTCCATGAAACTAGTGTCCATGTGAATGTTCATTAACATTCTTTTTCTGCAGTAGATCATTCCTGTTTTTATCTGTCTTTTTGCTGTAGTGTGTCATATTTGTAATGCCTTACCTACTAGTTTATTGCGAAAAAAATACTTTATATGGACATAATAGTATGTATTTATTAATTAAAAATGTAATAAAAAATAAAATTAAAAATCAACAAAACGACTTTTTTATCTTTCTTTTTCCTGTAGTAGGTCATAATGTTAATGCCCTAACTACTACAGGTGACCTTATTGTGAAAAAAACACTTTATATGGATATTCTATGCATTTTAACAGAAAGTATTCACTAAAAATCAATGACATGATTTTTTCTCTTTCTTTATGGTCATATGACCAGGTCATACGAGTAATGCCCTAACTACTCCAGGTGAGGTTATTGTGAAAACATACTGTTTATGGACATGGGATATATTTGAAAAATTAAAATATTTACTAAAAACCAATGAAATTATTTTTCATCTTTCTTTTTGTGTGATCGGATCACGGGGGCAGCAGCTTGAGCAAGGAAGCCCAGACTTAATTCTCCCCGGCCACTTCGTCTAGCTCCTCTGGAAGGATCTCCAGACGCTCCCAGTTCAGCCGAGAGACATAGTCCCTCCAGCATGTCCTGGGTCGTCGCCAGAGCTTCTTCCTGTTGGACATGCCCAACACACCTCACCAGGGAGGCGTCCAGGCGGGCATCCTAACCAGACGTAGGAGCAGCAGCTCAACGCTGAGCCCCTCCTGGATGACCGAGCTTCTCACCATATTTCTAAGGGAGAGCCCAGACACCCTGTGGAGGAAACTCATTTTCCGCCGCTTGTATCTGGGTATCTTCGGTCACAACCCACAACTCATGACCATAGGTGAGTGCAAGAATGTAGATCGGCCTGTAAATAGGGAGCTTCGCCTTTTGGCACAGCTCTTTTTTCACCACGACAGACTGGTGCAGAGTCCGCATTACAGCAGATGCCGCACCGCTTCACCTGTCAATCTCCCGTTCCACCCTACCCTCACTCGTGAACAAGACTCCAAGATACTTGAATTCCTCCACTCGGGGCAGGACCTCATCCTCGACCCGTAGAGGGCATTCCACACTTTTCCGACTGAGGACCATGGTCTCAGATTTGGAGGTGCTGATATTCATCCCAGCTGCTTCACACTCGGCTGCGAACTGCTCCAGTTGAGAGTTGGGGTCACGGCCTGAAGAAGGCAACAGCACCACATCATCTGCAAAAAGCAGAGATGCAGTGCTGAGGCTCCCAAACCAGACCCCCTCAATGCTTCAGCTGCGCCTAGAAAATCTGTCCATAAAAGAAATGAACAGACATACTGTACAGGGACCAAACAGCCCGTGCAAAAGGTGATTTTCTCTTTTTATATATGAATGCTTTTATATAAACGATGTAGCACTTAGTACCACTCCTGTTAAAACACTATTGCATAAACATGATGTAAAACAATGTAAAAAAAAATATTTTTGAAACTTTGACTGATACTGAAAATATTGAGAGTGCTTTTGATTAATATTGAGAGAGCTTTTGGTTATAAACCAGATATTTTATTAATGATGAAGCTGTTTTTAGAAAGCAGGCAAGTTTTGTATTAAGATTTATACAGAAGAAAAGCCACCACAAACACACTCAAAAAGCATAGACACAGCACTGATAGTACAGTACATATGACACTCAAGGCATCAGAATTTTGGGACTCAAATAGGTTGACGATGATAATCCAACAAAAATGTTTAGTCTAGTTTACCTGGAAAAAAGTATTTTTGACATTGCACTGAAAAATCAAAATGTGACTTGACACATATACACAATGCAAAAAAAAAAGCAAGTTCAAACAAATGTCATGTTAAAAAAATGCCATTTTTTAATATTTGAGTCAGAATTAGTTCTCTCTCGTCAAGCAAATACATTTGCATAAATGAAAATAGGGGCAAGAAGAGAAACTGCAGTGAATCCAAATAAAAATGTTAAATAAAAAAAAAACAAGGATTTTTGACATGAACAAAATAATACATAAATACATATATAAATACATTCCATGTTTTTATTTTTTAATCACAGTTGGTTGTCTACAACAAAGTGCACATGGGACCAGATGTTTTTTTTTTAAATTTTATTTGAACAAGACTATTAATATTCAAAAGTTATCCTCAACAGGAATTACTGTCAGTTTCAATGACAGCATAATCAGTTGGTCTTTTGGTCTCACAGTCAAAAGCATTTGTGGTCAAATAACTACTGTGTTAAGGGAATATATTTATTAAAGAATTATATATATATATATATATATATATATATATATATACATATATATATATATATATATATATATACATATATATATATATATACATATATACATATATATATATATATATATATATATATATATATATATATATATATATATATATATATATATATATATATATATATATACAGATTGTTTCAGTTCGAGTAGAAACGTAAAAAAACAAAACAAAGCAAATAAATTTAAAAAAAAACAAGCCGCCCCTTTACAACTCTGCAAGAAAGCAAGTCAAATGTAAAATTATGAATTATATGCCTGTGGAAAAACAGATCTATATTGCAGGTCTTTTTTTTTTTTTTTTTAAACACAGACTGAAATAAGGAAAGACAAAAAATGTGTCCAAGTAGTGTTCTCAAGATTCCTATGATACTATAGGTTCACTCATTTAATACAATCACACAAAAATGTAATTACAGAGAAGCTCTGTGATTGACTTCTTTCATATCATGGATACACTCATATTGTCTTAGTTTTCACCTAAGCCTAATACAGTCGCATTCATACGGATGGGTCGTTATGGAGAGGCGTTCACTTCCTTGAAATCCTCAAACACAGCAAGGAGATCAGATCCAGTGGCAGGTGCTGATTTCTTAATGTGATGTAATTAGGTCACGAAGATATAAAATCCAATCAAATCTTAGGGTAGCCTATGACGCATTCATAATCCATGAACAATTTTAGTGCAAGGGAATAATTTCAATAAAGCTAATATGATGAGGTTTATATCATAGCAGCTTTTGAAACCTGCATCTCGTACTCTAAAAAAAGTTTTAATTTACATTCTGAAGAAAATATTTGGTAATAATATTGCCAAACTAAAATGCTCACAAACTTGAAATGCAATCTTAGTTTGCAAGTTCTGGGAGTCTAGGGTGGTGGATAGCAGTAGAAACACCAAATAATAATTTCTCCATTTGTGGCTGAATAACAAAACAACACTATTGTTTAAAAAAAATAGTTGTTGGAGAAGAAAATGGTATATTTTATCTAAGACAAAAGTATGTACTTGAAGATTTGCAGTGAAGGCAATATGAAGTCTCATGATATTGATATTTCCACTGTCATGGGCACAAGGACCCTTTTTAGTCTTTCAAATCACGTCAAAGGAGCAGAGACTTTTCTTCATTTACAGAATCCAAATTTGGCATGTTGACATAAACCGGTTAAAGGGTTAAATGTTATAGCAAACCTCTCCCGTAGAAGGTTAAAGGTTGGACAGGCCTGATCTAAAAGGAATCAACACACCCATGCTCTTGCAGTCCCATTGCAGGCTCCATCGCTATTTGTACGATGATCCATGCCAGGTGTGTAAGGATGTCCCCAAGCTCTGTGATCCTTACTGCTATTTATTTCCAATGCTAGTCTCAATGGCAACAAATCTGTCATTGAGAAAACCTCCGCTTGACTTGTGGCCTGTTTTACTCGTGCTGCACAAAATGACATAAACACTATAAAGAGTGCCATTGGAATAAAAAAGAAGAAATATTTTCGCATTATAATTCCATACCTTGTATCCTTTACTGCATGACTGAAGCTAGTCCTTCTCTGCCTCTTCCTCTTTTTGCTCTTCCTCTTCTTTTTTCTTGGCTCCATCTCTACCTGAAGCTTTGCCATCATCTCCTCCATCCTTATGAGCCCCATCATCCACTTCTTTTGATTCTTCCTGAACCTGGGGGGAGAAAAATTGTGTGTGTGTGTGTGTATATACACACACACACACATTCATCTTAAGGACCTTTTTCCTTGTAAAATAACTGTCTGTAGGTTTGTTTTTTTTTAGAAAAACTAGTGTCCTGGCTAGGTTCATACTGCATTCTGAAGTGACACAATTGCGGCTTTTTTGCCCCTATCTAACCTATAGCTGATCTTTTAATGGCAGTGTAAACGACACAGTTCCAATGTTATCAAACGCAACCCAGGCCACTTGGGTATGTGGTCCAAAATCCAATATATATCCGATCTTTACCATGCAACATCAGTCTGAACAGCCAGGTCACATTCTTTCGGCACATAACAAGTGACAAACGTCACAATTCTGCACTCAAAATGGTGCAAAGCAGGTAGGAAAAAAACTAATGGTGACGAACGAGGCAAACCCAACTCAATGGAGTGTCAGGTGTATTTTGTCTCTGTCTTTCTCGCTCTTGCTCAGTGAGTGGAGAGTTGCTGGCACTGCACAAAATGCCATGACAAAAAAAACTAATCTTTCTCCTTTTTAATTTACGCCTTGAATTTAACAGACTGATAATATTCTATGGCAGCCATTTCAACATGGCCAGGTAGTTCCGTAGACACCTCCATGCGCACGTGGGAAAATTCAGCATTCAAACACTGGTCAGTTCACATTTATTTGGAAATGTGAACAAACTTACAAAAGAATCGAATTTCAGAAAAAAAAAAGGAATTAAGAATAATGCCGTAAAGTGTGATACTATCCTTGGTATCATTTTATTGTGCTACCATTGAGTCAGTAATAATGTAAAGTGCATCCCTGTTGATGGGGGGGACGATGAAAAAAAAATCATAGGCTGCCCTCATTTGAGATAACCCTAACCCACCAAAAAAGATGCTTACCCACTTCTAAATTCAGATACAGAAAAATACTTAGTTACTATTAATTGTTCAAGTGTGCCTAATTGTCTTCACTTTGGCATTTTATCCCACTATTTAACTTTTTTTATGTACACATTTCACTTTAAAGCAACGGTGTCCAAACCTTTTGAAACGAGGGCCAGAATTGGTCACGCAACACAGTCAAGGGGTCCACCATTCAACTCCCAGGTGCTTTAATTTTTACAGTGTTCAATCTCAGTTACAAGCCTTAAAAGCCTCAAAATTTACTGCATAACTTTTTGCCCAATTCAGCCAGTTGGTAAATTACATCGTATTTTTTTTTTTTGGGGGGGGGGGGGGTTACTTGTCTTGGAAGTGTTGGTGCACTCCGTCAAATTCCGTTTCTTATGCTACAGTCTCCATTTTAGAAATGGACTGGAAAGAGTCAAAAAGTCACGGTCACTGACACATACCATGACCTACAGTGGTGTGCTGTTCGGGCAGGCAGAGTGTGCTTGGAACATATTTCTGAAAAGTTAAAATAACTTATTAAGTCCGTGCTGCTGACAGGTCACAATAATTTCATAGCAGAAGTTGTGGGCCGGTGGGATTTTTAACAAGGACCGCGTTTGGCCTTCGGATTTTCTGCTTCAAAATAAATTTAGTTTGGGCAGTATATTATGGGTTGATATACAGTACAATAGTTCCAAAACAGTCAAGGCGACAAGGTTTTTGGGACACCACAGTATGTAAGGACGTTCCACAGGTCTTATACCTGTTTAACGCGGCTCCTCCTCCTGTTCGGAATGCGGGCCTTCATTCTGCGCGACAGCGCCAGCAGCTTATTATGTCTCTGTCTCCTCTTCGCCTTCTCCTCCTCCTCTCTCCGCTTCTCATCTGCACGGTCCGAGTCCGAATCATCCTGTCGTTGAACCCTGCACCTCTTCCTGGGCTGCACCATCCTCTTCGGCTGACTCGCAACGTCCTTCTTTCCCCCATCATTATCATCATTGTCGTCGTCATCATCATCATCATCATCTTCCTCGCGCTCCTTCGCCGTGCTTGAAGACGAGGACGTTTCATCGCCTCCGAGAAACGAGCGCTTTCTGCGCGTCACGGAGCGGCTGTCGTCGCTGGATGTAGCTCCGGAATCACTCTGTTCACACTCCTCCTGGTCGGTGTCCTCCTCCTCCGGGGAGCTGTGGAAGTCAGACGGGGAAGCGGACGACGACGAGGAGGAGGAGAAAGAGCCCTCGTCACTGTCGTCCAGGATGGAGGCAGGCAGACCAATTTGCCTCTTCTTGGATAGGTCTGTCTTGGTTTTGCGCATCGAAGCGAACATTTTGCGCTTGTACAAGCTCTCCATGTTTGCAAACGAGGCTGGAGACCAGTGGCATTCAACAAAAAGAAAAAGACGAGTACGACAGAGTTCCAACAGGCTAACCTATCACCCGCGCATCTATATATAGGTCGTGCTGAGAAGCAACACTACGGCTACATTCTTAAAGCTGCGCGATCATTTGTATTACATTACTTGCAAAACGCAACTGTCATTCCCTTACGTTTGAAATTGGATTATCTCAAAGCGTCAAGTTCCCTTGCTGCTAGCACTGTTATTGTTATGGTTTCACTTCTTCTCCGCTTAATAGAGAAGAGCCCGAGAGCGCCCCCACGGGGAATATGGTTGCATCACAACAAAGGACTGTCAATTTTACTAGAAACGATCCGCTTTTATTCATGTGAAGAACAAATTCTGCAGCCGAAAACCAATGGCTTTAGTTACAAATTATGCTCGTTGGTTTCGCTGCTTCACAATCAAAGCCCCTTGTATCAGTATTGTACGTATTGTATTGTATCCAGCGTGTCACTTTTTTTTTGACATATTGGTAATTATTATCGTTAACATACCTCTAATATGAAATACATAATTAACAACAACAACAAAAAATTAAGATTTAGCTTTAAAGTGAAATTGAACCCAAAATTACATCTAACTTTTTACAAATGAAGTGTAACTTGAGTGTTTGCAGCTGTTCAAGGTTTCGGTTATTCTTGCACAACTTGCTGTTGTCGAACATAAGAATGCACAACAGGTGTTTGGTTAAGGAATTAACCAGTAGATAAAAAAAAAAAAAATCCACTTTTATGGCGTTCTGTTTTGTTTGCAATCGGTTGATGACCGAGACTCCAAGCTCAGAGAGAGAACATATTGTTTGAAGCGTCAAAATGGCAAAATATATTTTGGTCATTTGTCCGGCACTTTCTTGGTCTCTTGGTCTTTCTTGGTGTTACGGGTGGGTTCACTCAGGGGTCTTGCTCTCCGATACCGGCCTGCTTTGTTTCTTTTTCCCTGTGTTTCCTGGCATCTTTTTTTAGGTGTGCCCCAGCAGTGCAAGGATTGGTCGGCTCCAGGAAGGCCCATGATTGGCTGCTGCTGATTGGCAGGTCGCACACCTGCTATATATTGAGCTGAGATGGCAGACAACTTCCTTGTCCTCCTTTGCTCCCAACCAGCCATGCACTTGTACTGATATTTTGTGGAAATCCGAGCAGTAGGGGTGAACCGCCGTTTTTGTTGTGCATTTTTCTTTCCTCCTGTTTTAGGAGCTACGGAGGTCAGCCTATTGTCTTTTGGTTGTTTTGTTTGTTAGGTTAGTTTGGTTATTGCAAAGACAGATTGTTTTGTTTGTTGTTTTGGCCTTGGTTCACCCTGAGTTAATTGCTCCTATCTTTCAGTAACCCTTTTGTCTTATAAATAAATATATCTTTTGTTTTCCAAACATCTGGTTTATCGGCTGGCTGCTTGGGAGTTGGGGAAGGCGGGGCCCATTACCCATGTTGTGTCCTAGGCCCCTAGACTGGGACATAACACTTGGTCTCAATGAGAAAAATATGATGAAGAGAAAAATATGATGAAGAGCAAAATTACAAATTCTAATTGAGCAAAGAAAATGTATTGGTCAATTCATGGTTCTGCGTGAGGGCAGTGTCCCAAATGTACCAAAATATTGAACAAAGTTTTAAGGATGATTACATTAAGCTAGAATGACTGTAAATTTCAAAGTTCATTCTGTCACATTTCACCGCAAAGTCAAATATCCCTAATCTTGTGTGAGTTGTAAATGTAGGCATAATAGTTCAAATTTCACTGTTTAAATTATTATTCATATTGATGTATATTTTGCATTTTACAATGTATATTTGAGTTCTTTACATGCTCATGGGTGTATATAAATTGTTTTTATATCAAAATTGATTGAAGGTATAATCTCGTGATACAGTATTTGGGTAGACGTGCACTCAGTGGTGTAGTAGAGGGTGTACGGGGGTGCCCACTTTATTTTGAATAAGCATTGCATATACACACTTTTAACCTCCCCCGATGCGAACATTTCAGGATAATCCAATCTGCATCTTTTCCCTCAGGAATGAGGAAGATTGATCTGTCAGCCACATAAGCCAAGTTTTGATGCATAGATGTGCATTTTTATATCGGCCATATTCTTATCATTACCGTAATGGGTCAAGCGAGAGCAGAGGTCACCAACGTGGGGCCCGCAGGCACCAGGTAGCCCCCAGAGATCACATGACTAGGCCGCAGGCCTGTTCTGCAAATAGCTTGCAAGAGAGAAGAACATTGGTGATTTTCTATGAATTTCACAAACAATTATACATGTCATCACCATCCCGGCAAGAACAGTGGTTGCAGCAGTGAGCCCTGTACACAGTGTATTCTCCAAGGTACAAAGCATCAGTCCTGCCCAACCCGCAGACACACCACCCCTACTGAAATATGACTTCAGAAATTCACCACTTCCACCTCCTTGGAAAGAACGCATAATACACCAACTTAATAGCATTCCTGAAGTCTTTGAAGTCACATGACTAGGATTTTGGTCGAACAGACAAAGTGAAAAATCAAACAAAGTTGTCTGATCCAAGCACATTCAAACAAAGACCCAGGTTAATCCCCCCCCCCCCCCGATGTAGATGCTGTTAGGAAACATCTCCAAGAGCTATTGGAATCTGGAGTCATCCGCGAGTCAGAATCATCATTTGCATCTCCAATTGTAGTTGTGCGCAAGAAGAATGGGAAGGTTCGCTTGTGCATAGACTACCTGAAACTCAATCTGCAGACCATAAAAGATGCTTACCCACTTCCAAAACTAGAGAACACCTTCGCTGACTTATCCGGATCTAAATGGTTCTCAGTGCTGGACCTAAAGTCGGGCTACTACCAGATTGAGATGGAAGAGGCAGATAAAATAAAAACTGCATTTGTTTGCCCGCTAGGATTTTACAAGTTCAACAGAATGCCACAAGGAGTGACAGACGCTCCGAGCACATTCCAAAGACTCATGGAGAAATGTATGGGGGAGCTACACTTGAAAGAGGTTCTGGTCTTCATTGATGACCTCATCATATTCGCAACCACTCTTGAGCATGAAGAGCGATTGATGGGAATACTAAACCGTCCAAAGAAGTTCGGACTGAAACTGTCCGTTGACAAATGCCTGTTTTTCCAAACCTTTGTCAAACATCTGGGACATGTGGTTTCTTAAAACGGGATAGAAACAGACCCTGACAAAATCAAGACCCTCATCTCATGGCCAGTCCCCCAAAATCTGAAAGAACTCTGATCTTTAATTGGATTTACTGGATACTATCGTAGGTTTGTCCATGGGTATTCAGCCATCGTAAAACCACTCCATGACCTCACTGCTGGTTACCCTCCATCACAGAAAAAAACTTAAACCAAAGATTAAACCTGGTACTTTCCTGAACCCCAAAGAACCGTTTGGTAGACGATGGTCAGTAGAATGCCAAACAGCTTTTGAAACAGTGATCTCCAAATTTACCTCTGAACCTGTTTTAGCAATTGCAGACCCCTGGAAGCCATACACTCTACACACTGATGCCAGTTCCACCGGCCTTGGTGCAGTGCTGTACTAGGAAGAAAACAACGTGAACAGAGTTGTGGCTTACGCCAATCGAGGTCTGTCTAGAAGCGAAGCAAAGTACCCTGCCCATAAGTTAGAGTTGCTGGCTCTCAAATGGGCAGTGACCGAAAAATACACTGACTATCTGTACGGTGCGGAGTTCACTGTTGTCACGGATAGCAACCGACTCACTTATCTGTTGACATCTGCCAAGCTCTATGCCACCAGTTATAGATGGCTGCCTGCCTTGTCCGCTTTTAATTTCAAAATCATTTATAGAGCCGGCAAGCAGAACGCAGACGCTGATGGGCTGTCCCGCAGGCCTCACGGTGAGATGTCTGAGGACTATAAATTCAGGAAAGAACAGGAACGCCTTCCCAAGTTTACCCAGCAACACCTTGAACCTGCTCATTAAGCAGCAAACTGTCAGAGCCATCTCTGACCGCCATCTACTTCCCAGTCCAGACACTTCCGATTCCATGCATGCCCTGGTGCTGTCACTGTCAAGTCATGTTAACTGTCTTCCAGACAGTTTTGTGGATGACATACAGTTTGGTTCTTCGGTGCTCCCTCAGCTCTCAGCCACAGAAATAGCCATCAAGCAGCATGCCGACCGCATACTACAACATGTCATCGCACAGCTCGAGTGTGGGGAATCGCCACCGCCATTGCTGAGGGAACAGCTTCCAGACCTGCCTCTGTGACTGAGAGAAGTAAACAAATTGGAGCTCCGTAACAACCTTCTCGTCAGGAGGAGGCAGGTGGGAAGTCAGCACCTCTACCAAGTTGTACTTGTACTTGTACCATTGGAAAGACTTTGTAAAACCATTAGTGCATGCATATAATTGCACAAAGAATGATGTGACAGGATTCTCACCCTACGAACTCATGTTCGGCCGTCAACCCAGACTCCCTGTGGACTTAGCTTTTGGACTGCCGCTGTACGACAACAAGTGCAACTCACATTTACGGTATGTTCAAAAGCTAAGGTCTCACTTGGAAGAAGGGTACAAGCTGGCCAGTGAGAACTCTCAAAAAGTTATGGACCGGAACAAGGTACGGTTCGACGGTCGTGTCATTCCATCCGAGTTAAATGATGGTGACAGAGTACAGTGATCCCTCCTACTTCGTGGCCTCAGATATCGCGGTCTCAGTACTTCGCGGTTTTTTCCAGGAAAAATAAAAAATATTTCAAAATAAATCATTTTAAAAATGTGCAAAGATGTACAAAAATTGAAAAAAGCAAAAAAGTACATTGTACTGTACTGTACTGTACTGTATTAATCAATTAAAGAAGTGATATTAGTTAATAACTATGTTAAGAATTTTTCGAGCGTTCGTGACGTTTTTATCTTATGAAATTCATGCTTTTAGTTTGTCGGGTCGCGTTGCATTTCCGTTTCCTGTTTTAAGTTCTCTGTGTGTCATCCGGCTCGTTACGTTGACGTAGTGAATGACAACGTAAACTCATATTTATAATTCATTATCATTTATGTTAACGCACGCTACTGCCTATGTTTAGTACGCGATGAGTGTTTATTCTGTTTTTATGTGTTCGTTTGTGTAGAGGTTGCACTTTATAGTTAGTAGTTGTTGTTAGTTGTTGCTAACCTGCTAATGTCGGCTAAAAATACAGTAAATTCATAGATTAAGTGTTTATATGTTAGTTGACTGACTTTAAGATTGTTGTTGATTTATTATTCAACAAATACTACATGATACACCATACATGAGCCAAAATAAATGTGAAGTTCAACGTGATGACTTGCGTACTCTTTCACCAGAGTCTTGGTGCAGATAACCAGTCCTGAGAACAAATTCTCAACAAACTAAGTAATATTAGTTATTTGATGAATCTACAATAATGTTAATAAGGATAACGTAATGTTAAATAATAGGAAAAAGGAAATAAAATCGGCAAAAAAATACAAAAAAAAAAGGATTGTTTATGGTTACTGCAGCTATATTGGGGTGTACATAGAAATCTAGGAACTGATACCCTACTTCGCGGGTTTCAGACTTCGCGGGGGGTTGACAGACCCCATTAACCGCGAAGTAGGGGGGGGATCACTGTATTGGTGAGGAATGTGCGGTTGAGAGGCAGGCATAAACTTGCAGATAGATGGGAACCCGACGTGTATATTGTGGTCAAGAGGGCCGGCAACCTCCTGTATATACTGTTAAACCTGAGGGAAAAGACAAGTCATTAAGAACCCTGCACAGAGATCTACTTCTTCATTGTGGGTATCTACCTGCAAATGAAACCAACTTAACTGTGAAGAAAGGGAAAGAAAACTTCAAACATCTTCCCCTGCCTCCTTAAGCACTTGATGAAGATGAACCAGATGGTCAATTTACAACCGTGCACATTCCTTCCACACTCAAACCTTTTAGACTTACAACTGTGATTGACCTGCCGACTGCCCAGCAGTCTACATCTTCCCCTGAATTGCAGCCTTCACCACCACTGCCAATTCCCAGCACTCAAATGGATCCAAATACTGAATTGGCTCTGGATGAGGACCCTCTGGCTGTAGAAGGAGTTGTAACTGTGGATGTAGTAGAATCTGAACCTGAAAATACTGAGCCTGAACATTTTGATTCTGCTGATCTGAAGAGGAGAATGAAACCGCTCTTGCTCGCGCCGCCCAACCCGTAGTGTGCCGCCAGCCTGGTCCATGTCCGAGGACGTACATGGGATCAGGGGGGGAAAGTGTAACCCATGGAAAACAAGCCCTGTCCCTTTAAGAGCTCTGCTCTTGCGGTTCGATTGCTCGGTACCTGTCCCTTTAAGAGACCAGCCCTCTCGTCACTGCCCGATGACATTCAGCTGCTCTCGCTTTGGAGCAACTCGCGTGGCGCGTCGTTTTAAATAACTTAAACGCCAAAAGGATCGCAAATCCGCACCAGAACCATTGATTCTAACCGGTAAGTTGCTCTAAACCCCGCTGCTTATACCTCCTGACATTATGCTGATCGTCAAATTAATCCAAACATGCATCATTGAAGACTCATTCAAACTCCGCACCCTGGACACCTGGTTACTTTCAACTACTCCGCAACTCATCGGTGAGTCTGAAAAATGTCTACTAGTTTGCCAATCACTTAGTACAGCCAGGTTTTCTCGAATTGTTACCTAAGAAATCACCCCACTCAATACCATTTTGGTACTGACTTTGAACTTGAAATTGGACCAAATTAAGTGCACTTTACTTTTGAATTTGAACCATTTGAAATTGATGAAGCTTCGTTATGTGTACTCTGTAATTTGTATGTGATTGAATTTGTATTCATAAATTCAAGTTATGTTCATATTATTAATGTTTGTTTTATGTATTAATGTTTTTGTAACCGAGGTTCATATTGACTTATTTTTGGTTTACATTATATGAATATTGCGTTTATCACAGTGATTAACTGTAAAAAAAAATATATATGTATATATATGTAATAAAAAAAAAAAAATATATATATATATATATATATATATATGTTCTGTCCTCCCAAGATGTTAAGGTGGTTTTCGTCAAGGTAGACAGACAGCGAACAGCAAAATGAGGGCAACTTCTTTAATAGTTGTGTCGTTCTCACTCATTTTAATTTTGTAAAACTGCAAAGAATATATACCAAACGTAAGAATACATATGCAAAAATCACATCTTACCAAATGTAGACAATGTAGACAACTGTGAAGATTAAATCAAACATACAACCACAAATAATGTTCTCTTCAATATGAAATGCTAATAGGCTAACGCGAAAATGCTAACAAGCCAACACATTCAAAGGCAGCACCGTTTAACATGCTGATATAAACTAACATTAGCCAGCTTATTAGATATAATGACACGAATGACCAACCATGGGCATATTAGGGTAAATAATATTCCACTAAAGAAAACGACTCACAGACACTTGTGGGCCAGCTCTCGTAAGGACGGACAACAAACGTGTGGCATCGACATAACTGCTCCCAACTGGAACACCTCCCCCTCCCCTTCAGAAATGCACTCCCAACAGCGGCCAGAGGCGGCGCTAAAAAACGAAAACCAAGGCACAAGTCTAACTGTTTTAACTGCTCCAGAACAATATATATATATATACAGTGGGCCCCCGGGTTACGAACTTAATCCGTTCAGCGGCTACGCTCGTATCTCGAATTGCTCGTATAGCGGGCAATCCAAACCCATGTTAATTCGTGAGTGCGTGCAACGCGCGCAGAAGCCTTAGGTAAAATCATCACGCTGTATACATAAATTAATATTAAGTGACAATCTACTGTACAGTTGCATTAAATAACAAATACAAAGGATAAATGACTTTTACCTTTGGAAAGACGTGACTTGTGCTGAGATAAGCAGAGATGAGCAGAGATGAATGCTCTAAGTCAATATGGTAAATCAGATATGCTATTGGTCTTACAGTGTCAAAGTAACTTTTTCAGTCAGGGTTTTCTCTACTTCCTTCCATCCCAACCAGCTGTGCCATCAAGCTAGATAAAGGCGTTCGGCCAATAGCATATCGGCACTTCTGTGATTGACGTGTGACACCGGCCAATAGCATCTCCGTGAGTGAGACCGGGTGACCTTAATCGACCAATAGCATATTGGCGTCTCCTTGACTGACTGATAATTATTTGCACTTTTTTTTTAAACGGTTGGAATGTATTTACATCTTATTGATTAAAACACATTTAAATCTGTGACGATTTTTTGTCCTGCAATCGGCACACTTAATTTCATGTCAACTGTTTTTCCCGACGTGAATTGAGCACGGTGGAAGCGGAGAGGTGGTTGTGTGTGTTGCATTTACTAGGCAGCACACTTGTGGCTTGTTCGAGCGTCAGTTCACCTTTGGTTACAACTCACAAAATTGCAACAATGACGCTGTCCCAATGCATAACGGGAGACCGCCGACTAACCTGACATGCAATCTTGTCAAGCAACCATTATATGGCGCTCTAACATCACCCGTAATAGGGTGCAGAGATTAACCTCTTGAGTTAATACGGCAACGTATATAGGCTATTGGTCTTACAGTGTTACAGTAACTCTTTCAGTCATGGTGCAAATCACGGAGATACTAAAACATCATCCTCTTATTTCTTCCTTTACCGCTGCTAGTAATTTTAGAAGCTATGTCTAACAGATAAAGTTTGCAAAGTCTTCAAAACATTCCGTTTTTCACTCATTTTGTCTACTTCCTTCCATCCTGTCCCATCAAGCTAGATAAAGGCGTTCGGCCAATAGCATATCGGCATTTCTGTGATTGACGTGTGACGCCGGCCAATAGCATCTCCGTGAGTGAGACCGGGTGACCTTAATCGACCAATAGCATATTGGCGTCTCCTTGACTGACTGATAATTATTCGCACTTTTTTTTAAACGGTTGGAATGTATTGACAATTAATTAAAAAAAAAACCACACATTTAAACCAATGACAATTCTTTGTCCTGCAATCGGCACATTTAATTTCATGTCAGCTGTTTTTCCCTTTAGCTGTACAAACACTACACTTAAATGGTAATTATATTTAGACACCGTGAGTGAGACAGTCAGTGTGAGGTTGTAAGACCAATAGCGTTCACGTTACCGCCACAAGTGTCTGTTAATGATTGTAGACGACGCAACTGCTGAATATGTGGACGCAGTTAGGCGAAAACATTTCTACATACGACGCAACTGCTGAATATGTGGACGCAGTTAGGCGAAAACATTTCTACATACTCAATGGCTGGTTTGTCGGAATGCTCGCAAGACGAGAGGTTTGCTCGTAAGCGGAGGACAAAATTCTCCCTGATCCACGCTCGTAAGGCGGAATGTTCGCAAATCAGGATGCTCGTAAGCAGGGGGCTGACTGTATATATATATATATATATATATATATATATATATATATATATATATATATATATATATATATATATATATGTATATATATATATATATTAATTGCATTGTTTGGCCCTGTTTTAGGTCAGGTCTTTTTTTTTTCCCACCACACTTCATTCTTCTTTTAATGGCGAGCTACCCAACACCGCTGTAGGCGGTAGGATTCAAGGACCCGAGTTTATTTGAAATGTTGTAAGGAATTGATTGCCTCACCTGCACTGTATTGAAATCTTCAATATCTCCTGCTACTTATGGTCATATCTGTTATTAATAGCAAATCATTATAGCACAATTTGTATAATTTCATTAATATGTATCTATACATACATATATGATTATTGAATATGATAATTTAAGAATTAATAATACAAGAATGAAAAACAGGCTTTTTGTACATCTATTATTTGCACCTCATGGCTCCATAGTCGGTTCTAGTCTGTGTGGCCGTGTCCCACCATCTTGGCAGCTGTCAGATCCCGTCCTAGCCGTCCGAGCGTTACAATTACATATTACACTTGAGTTACATATTTACTACTGTTCCTTAATCATTGTGAAAAATCATTAAAATAAAAAATCATTAACATGATCGGTGTTTTCACATAAACTGGTAGCCCTGTATTCATCACCAAAGAAGTAACTCTCAGTTTCAAAAGGGTTGGTGACCACTGAGCTAGAGGATGTAAAAGTTATGTCTTCATTTGGTTCAATTAAGAGTGCACGGGTTAAACTAGCACATGGAAAGGTATTCCATTTGACTCGCTTATTAATCGCAGTCTTTTGGCATTTATCCACAATCATAACCTTAGTGAAACACGGATGCTGCTCAACTTTGGGTATTCATGGTAAAGTGAGCTCGAACCGCGTCGCAAGGAAAAAGAAAAGCAAAAGCTTCCAAAGCATTCAACACTGGTGAGGCGTTCACTGACTGCTCACAGTGGGTGGAAACATGCATAATTTACGGATTATGAACACTAGAAAATATATAGTTTACAAAAGACATTATTTCTGTTTTGCTATAGTTTTTACATTGTTGCCAAAGTGTTGGTGCATCTTATACACGGCATATAGAAAATTTCAGAATTTGACCCCAAAATTGTGTCTTATACACATCTGCATCTTATATTTATTTAAATTGGGAGTTATGGTATTTCATTCACTAATCTCCTGTTTTCTTCATCTAGCTAAAAATATTTCAGCAAGGAGTGTGTGTGTGTGTGTGTGTGGGGGGGGGGTGTCTTGCTCATGACTGTTGTGATCACAGTGGTGTGTGAGAGGCATCATTTTTGGTTTCTGTTTTGTTATGTAGAAATCAATAAGAATTCCAAAATTTGTCTAAAAAATAACCTAAGCGTATTTGCCTCATGATGAATACATTTTACATCCATCCATTGTGCTTGTGTGATCAGTAATAATATAAGTACCAACTGCTCCTGATAAAGTCATGATAATTTTGTAATAGTTAAAAGAAATGACAGATTTTTGGTTAGAATTGACCTATACAGTATCCTCCAAAAGTATTGGGACAGTGAAGCAAATTCCTTTTTTTTTTTCCTGTAGACTGGAAACCTTTGAGTTTGGCACCAAAAGACAAATATGAGAAAACAGATCAACAATTCAACTTTTATTTCCAGGTACAGTATTTACATCTGAATCTGATACACAACTTTGGAGAAAGCATTTTTTTTTTAAAGAATTACTACATGTTTAGGTGATAAAGTATTGGAACAGATCAAATTAAAGCAAGGAAGCCTTAGTATTTTGTTGCAAATCTCTTGCTTGCAATAACTGCATCAAGTCTTTGACTCATTGACATCACCATTGTTTTGGGGGTTTGTTCCCTTCCATTTCCTCCTCAGCAGTTGAAATGCATGCTCTATAGGGTTCAAGTCTGGAGGTTGACTTGGGCAGTCGAAACCTTCCACTTCTTGCCCCTGATGAACATCATTGTTGTTTTTGAAGTGTGCTTTGGGTTGTTATCTTGCTGCGTGATGAAGGATCCCCCAATCAATTGGTTGCATCTTTCTTTAAATGAGACTAAATGTTTGTGTGGACATCTGAGTTCATTTTGCTACTTCCATCAGGTGTTACATTATCAATGAAGACTAACAAGCCCATCCCAGAAGATGTCATGCAAGCATTGCCCCTACCATGTTGTACAGATGAGATTGTACAGGTATGTTTGAGATCATGAGTAGATCCTTTTTTCTCCAAACTTTAGCCTTTCCATTACTTTGGCAGAAGTTAATCTTTGTCTCATCGGTCCATAAAACTTTGTCTCAGAATGTCTGAGGCTTGTTTCAGTACGTTTGTTCAAAATCCAGCCTGATTTTCCTATTCTTGAAGATGAGTGGCTTGCATCTTCTGATGCATCTTTGCCAAACAGTGGAGACTGATGCCCTCTCTCCTGCCCTCTGGAGGTTGTTGGTGATGTCTCTAGCACAGGCGTCACCAACCTCTTTGAAAGTAAGAGCTACTTCTTTGGTACACCAAGATACCGATCATAATCAATGATTTCTCACAATAATTAAGAAACAGCTGTAGTAAATGTGTAAATCAAGTGAAATATATTAAGTACATGTAATATATGTATAATTGTTTGTAACATTCCTAGAAAATCACACTGCTCTAACTTAAGTAAAGTTGGCAAGACATTGGCAGATTCTGACTTTAGCAATCAATACCTCTCTGACAAAACGTCATCGAAACACCAAAGTCGCCTTTATGCCTCCTCCGTAACACGGACTACCAGCTACAATGTCAAAAAAAGACATTTGTAAAATATTTAAACCGTTTCTTTCGGTGAAAAGACGCAATTGATCTCTATGAGCAGCAGAGGCTGGGCGAGTGCGCAAGGGACCGTCTGCAAGTTACTAGACGAGGAGGGGAAAAAAAAAAAACAATAACGACACAATTTGTAAATATGAAATCAACGAACACATCAAAGACATTAACATAATCATATTGGGACAGTGATTTTGGATTAAAAAAAAGTGTTTGTTTAATTTTGGACAGGTTTTGTTCTTAAAAATCATTAATAAACTGAATACGTATTCATCTATAGCTCCAATATTGTTTAATATAAGGAGTCCAAAATCACTGGGCACATTCATGACATTTTCATGATAATACTACAACACTCGTCTTTTAAATAAATTATTTTGATACATTTTGGGGATTTATTTTAAATGCGTGTTAACCATTTATATCCTCAAAATGAATCACTGGCTCCCCTTTTTGAGTTGGGGTAAACACTCCGAAATCACTACAACTATCAATGAAGTACTCCCAATTATGCTACAACTGCTGGTTTTCTAATAAATTCCTTTGCCTAATTTTAAGGATTTTTTTAAATGCATATTGACCATAATTTACCAATATACTGATCAATAGCTCTGCTGTTGGTTGAGTTAGGGACTCCAAAATCACCACACACAACAGTGACACCCCTCCCCTTAAGCTACATTCTTTGGTTTTCAAATAAATCCCTCTGCCAAATTTTAAGGATTTTTTTTATGATTACTGATCAATATTTACCAATGTATTGATCAATAGCTCTGAGTTTGGTTGGGTTAGGGACCCCAAAATCACCACGCACATCAATGACTTCCCTCTCCTTATGCTACATCCTCTGGTTTTCAAATAAATCCCTCTGCCTAATTTTAAGGATTTTTTTAATGATTATTGATCAATAATTACCCATAAATTGATCAATAGCTCTGCCGTTGGTTGAGTTAGACTCCAAAATCCCCAAACACATCAGTGACATTTCTCCCTTCATGCTATTATTGATCAATATATGGGTAGTTATTGATCAATAATGATAAAAAAATCCTTAAAATTAGGCAGACGGATTTTTTAGAAAACCAGAGGTTGTAGCATGAAGGAAGCGATGTCTATGATGTGTGTGGTGATTTTAAGGTCTCTAAACTAACCAACATTACAGCTATTGATCAATATATTGATAAATATTGATCAATAATCATAAAAAATTCCTTATATTTAGGCAGAGGAATTTATTTGAAAACCAGAGAATGTAGCATGAAGGGAAGAACGTCACTGATGTGTGTTGCGATTTTGGAGTCTCAAACCCAACCAACGGTAGAGCTATTGATCAATATATGGGTAAATATTGATCAATAATGATAAAAAAAATCCTTAAATTGGCAAAGGAATTTATTTGAAAACCAGAGATTGTAGCATAAGCGGAAGGATGTCACTGATGTGTGTGGTGATTTTGGAGTCTCTAACCCAATCAACAGCAGAGCTATTGATCAATATATTGATAAATATTGATCAATAAACATAAAAAATCCTTAAAATTAGGCACAGGGATTTATTTGAAAACCAGAGAATGTTGCATAAAGGGAGGGGTGTCGCTGATGTGTGTGGTGATTTTGGAGTCCCTAACCCAATCAATAGCCGAGCTATTGATCAATATATGGGTAAATATTAATCAATAATCTTAAAAAAAATCCTTTAAATTTGGCAAAGGGATTTATTTGAAAACCAGAGAATGTAGCCCAAGGGTAGGCATGCCAGTGATATGTGTGGTGATTTTGGAGTCCCTAACTCAATCAACAGCCGAGCTATTGATCAATACATGGGTAAATATTAATCAATAATCATAAAAAAATCCTTAAAATTTGGCAAAGGGATTTATTTGAAAAACAGAGAATGTAGCCTAAGGGTAGGCATGCCACTGATGTGTGTGGTGATTTTGGAGTCCTTAACTCAATCAACAGCCGAGCTATTGATCAATACATGGGTAAATATTAATCAATAATCATAAAAAAATCCTTAAAATTTGGCAAAGGGATTTATTTGAAAACCAGGGAATGTAGCCTAAGGGGAGGGATACCACTGATGTGTGTGGTGATCTTGGAGTCCCTAACCCAACCAAAAGCAGAGCTATAGATCAATATGTGTAAATATTGATCAATAATCATTAAAAAAAAATCCTTAAAATTAGGCAAAGGGATTAATTGGGAAACCAGACAATGTAGCATAATGTGAGCGATTTCACTGATGTGTGTGGTGATTTTGGAGTCTCTAACCCAACCAACAGCAGAGCTATTGATCAATATATGTGTAAATATTGATCAATAATCATTAAAAAAAATCCTTAAAATTAGGCAAAGGGATTAATTTGAAAACCAGACAATATAGCATAATGGGAAGGATGTCACTGATGTTTGTGGTGATTTTGGAGTCCCTATCCCAACCAACAGCCGAGCTATTGATCAATATATGGGTAAATATTAATCAATAATCATAAAAAAATCCTTAAAATTTGGCAAATGGATTTATTTGAAAACCAGAGAATGTAGCCTAAGGGTAGGGATGCTACTGATGTGTGTGGTGATTTTGGAGTCCCTAATCCAACCAACAGCCGAGCTATTGATCAATATATGGGTAAATATTAATCAATAATCATAAAAAAATCCTTAATATCAGGCAGAGGGATTTATTTAAAAACCAAAGAATGAAGCATAAGGGGAGGGATGCCACCGATGTGTGTGGTGATTTTGGAGTCCCTAACCCAACCAAACTCAGAGCTATTGATCAATATATGTGTAAATATTGATCAATAATCGTTAAAAAAAATCATTAAAATTAGGCAGAGGGATTTATTTAAAAACCAAAAAATTGTGCATAAGGGAAGGGATGCCACCGATGTGTGTGGTGATTTTGGAGTCCCTAACCCAACCAACAGCACAGCTATGTGTATCTATATGTGTATCAATATATGTGTAAATATTGCTCAACAATAATAAAAAAAAATCCTTAAAAATAGGCAGAGGGATTTATTTGAAAACCAAAGATTGTAGCATTAAGGGAGCAATGTCACTGATGTGTTTGGGGTTTTTGGAGTCTCTAACTCAACCAACAGCAGAGCTATTGATCAACATATGGGTAATTATTGATCAATAATCATAAAAAAAATCCTTAAAATTAGGCAAAGGTTTTTTTTTAGAAAACCAAAGAATGTAGCATAAGGGGAGGGGTGTTACTGATGTGTGTGGTGATTTTGGAGTCCCTAAACCAATCAACAGCAGAGCTATTGATAAATATATGGGTAATTATTGATCAATAATAATAAAAAAATCCTTAAAATTAGGCAGAGGGATTTATTTGAAAACCAGAGAATGTAGCATAAGGGGAGTGATGTCACCGAATTGTGTGGTGATTTTGGAATCTCTAACCCAACCAACAGCAGAGCTATTGATCAATATGTGGGTATTTATTGATCCATAATCATAAAAAAATCCTTAATTAGGCAAAATGATTAATCTGAAAACCAGAGGATGTAGCATAAGGGGAGGGATGTCACCGATTTGTGTGTTGATTTTGGAGTCCCT
This sequence comes from Hippichthys cyanospilos, assembly GCF_059441005.1. Lineage (NCBI taxonomy): Eukaryota > Metazoa > Chordata > Actinopteri > Syngnathiformes > Syngnathidae > Hippichthys > Hippichthys cyanospilos. The sequence goes on from NC_142383.1 coordinate 157,257, forward strand.
AACCCAACCAAACTCAGAGCTATTGATCAATATATGTGTAAATATTGCTCAATAATAATAAAAAAATCCTTAAAAATAGAGGAATTTATTTGAAAACCAAAGAATGTAGCATGAAGGGGGGAATGTCACTGATGTGTTTGGGGATTTTGGAGTCTCTAACTCAACCAACAGCTGAGCTATTGATCAATATATGGGTAAATATTGATCAATAACCGTAAAAAATTCCTTAAAATTAGGCAGAGGGAATTATTTGAAAACCAAAGAATGTAGCATAAGGGGAGGGATGTCACTGATGTGTGTGGTGATTTTGGAGTCCCTAACCCAATCAACAGCAGAGCTATTGATCAATATATGGGTAAATATTGATCAATAACCATAAAAAAATCCTTAAAATTAGGCAGACGGATTTATTTGAAAACCAGAGAATGTAGCATAAGGGGAGGTTTATTAATGTTTTTTAAGGTTTATTAATGATTTTTAAGTACAAAAATTGTCCAAAATTAAACAAACGCTTTTTTATCCAAAAGCACTGTCCCAATATTATTATGTCAATGTCTTTGATGTGTTCGTTGAATTCATAATCACGAATTGTGGCGTTATTGTTTTTTTTTCCCCTCTTCATCTAGTAATTTGCAGACGGTCTCTTGCGCACTCGCTCAGCCTCTGCTGCTCATAGAGATCAATTGCGTCTTTTCACCGAAAGAAACGGTTTAAATATTTTACAAATGTCTTTTTTTTTTGACATTGTAGCTGGTAGTCCGTGTTATGAACGAGGCATAAAGGCGACTTTGGTGTTTCGACGACGTTTTGTCTGAGAGGTATTGATCACGAAAGTCCGAATCTGCCAATATCTTGCCAACTTTACCTCAGTACTGCTCTATCACTTGTGAGCTATTTACACAACAGGCCTGCAGGCTACTCCTTTGATCCTCACGATCCGGAAAGAAGAGCTTTGTTGAGAACTTTCACTTTGCTGGGATGTAGCAGAGCCAAAAAATTTTTCCTACAGCACCTTTATTCTTCCTTTTTACGTTGCGTGTCCCTCGCTTTGCGGCAATACTCGTCTGGCAAAAAAAAAAAGTTTCAATGCTGCAATCAAGTGGCCTAGCGTGCTACAGTAAATACTGAGCTGTCAATGTGCACTATTGTTATCTTGGCACAGTAACTACAGTTCAACTGCTGTTAAAAAGGGAAGCAAACGCTGCACATACCAGTTATCCTAAGTTCTCCCTTCCGCCATTCTACAAGCCAGGTGAGTGCTCTTGCTTGGCTCCGTTTTTGTATTGAAAGCTCAGCTGGCCATGTTGAATAGCTCCGGGTGACTGCAAACCAGCTGCCATGATTCATGCCTGCCCCCTGTCTAGACGTTGAACGTTTCTGAAACTGATTTGTTGTCGCGACTTTTGTCGTGCGTCGCGCAAATTACATTGACTACAATACAAAACTGTCCACTTTTACGCCTCAATCATGTTCGGTGTGAACGCAGCATAATTTGTTCTTAGCAAAGTGTAGTGAATTTTCAGAATGAGGCATCTTTCAATGTTTTAATTGCAAGTTAATAAAAGGAAAAAATAGACAAACATTTAATAAGTAAGCACACAATAAGCAGTAATTTGGGCTTTATAATTTCAATATATTGAAACATTCAGTTTATATAACAGTGAAGTGTAGGATTGCTATAAGATGTCAAGAAAATCAGAGCTCACTGACGTAAAGACAGTGATCAAACAGATTCCCAATACAGCCTGACAAAGATCAAGATGGCAACAACACAGAAAAGAAGATAAGGAAAAGTGAAAGATGCAGAACTCTAAACAGAGAAAGGCAAAGAAAGCAAGAAATGAGGAGAAAATTAAAGCTTTCAAACGAAGGTTCTATTACACGTCTGAGAAATGGGAGCTATAGTGGGCCCACGGTTTAGGAGATTAATCCGTTCCGCGGTTGGGATTGTAACACGAATGGTGGGCAATCCAAACCTATGTTAATTAGCTAATGCATGTAAAACCCCAAGTCAAAACATAAAAATTGTGTGTGTGTGTGTGTGTGTGTGTGATATTTTGAAAATCACAGCTGGAGCGCCCCAGCAGGCAGGCTTGAGCGGCCTTCCTCCTACTTGAGACAAAACAATAACAAAACAAAGCATTCTCACAGCATAGCATGGATTCTTTGGCCAGCAGTTATATTCTGTAGCAAATTTATAGTCACTATAATCATTCTCATGGCAAAGCATTTCTTCATTGCAAGCATCAGGGGGAAAGACTATGTATAATGTATAATAAATAATGTATAATAAACACAATGTCGAAAGATGAAAAAACTCAGTATTCCACAAAAAAACGTAAGCCAGGGAAGTATTAACCCGGGGGTCCACTGTAGAATGTTAAATTTGCCAAGAAAAGACTTTCACAAGTCACACAGCCTCTAACCGATGACAAGCTCAATAACATCATTGATGAAGGCCAGAGTTTTGCAGTAGATGTATAGAGCGCATATAATGAACTCCAGCAAATCGAAAGATCAGATTGGGAAACTCGCCGGAGAGTTGACTTATGTATTCAAGTGTCTAAGTTCATCTCCAACAGAGTCTCTAGACAACTGGATGGATATACGCTTGAAGATGATAAATGGCCTGATGTCGGTTCTCTGTTCAGATCGAGTGTCAATTCGCTCATCTCTGGCTCTAAAGGGTCCTCTTCTCATTGCAGAAGATGAGAAGACATACTGAATCGACAAGTTAAGTATGTACCTGCTCTCACAAGTCCTCTGTCTCCGTATGTACTCTCAGCTCCAAAGGTCCTCACTTCCTCCACAACAGAGAATACAGCACCGCTTGTCAAGGTGCTAGTAGATGTAGTGAGGACCAGCAGAATCCAAATCCCTGAACCAGTAGTATTTCAAGGAGATTCGTTGATGTACAAGGACTAGAAATTGTCATTCCAAACGCTGATCAGTCAAAAGAACATTCGATATTCAAGAGTTTTATTGTCATTATTGTCATGGTACAGTAATACCACACAATGAAATCCTTAATTCTGTTTGCTTCCCTAAGCAGACTACATTCTACATTACTACATTACACTAGGGCCTAGGCACTAGAATACATTAGGCAATAAGACCAAAAACAAAAGAGAAACTCTACTACCTCTGCAGATATGTGGATGGAGATGCAAAGAAATCAATTGAAGGCTACTTCCTACTTGGCACAGAATCTGCTTATGTTGCAGCATGACAGCTCTTAGATGAGAGACATAGAAACCGCACACTCATAACGAGATAAGCTTCACAGTTGGCCTAAGATAGGACCAAAGGAAATCTTTGAGCTTAGTTTTAGGTTCAAGCAACCTAGAACATTTAATAAACAACAAAAAGGAGGAAGACAACAAGTTTTTCTTGCAAGGAGAGAGGACAGAAACCTGACCTTCTCAGATCTCCTTCCGGTCTGGCTACAGATCCTTTCTGCTCCCTATTTATTCAATTGGGGTGGCCCTAGGTACAAAAGCCATTGCTGCCCTAAAGGATTTGGGGGAGAGGTCTTGGCAACAATACTAACAATCAGTTTGTGATAGTGGGGAGTATAGGTGCGCTTCAATGCTGTCTTCTTTTTCAGGAACACATAGACTAAACCCCATGCATTGTAGGGGGTGCAGGTGAGAGTCCATGCAACCCCCATGCTTTGCAGGGGATGCAGGTGAGAGTCCATGCTGTTCTGCCCCTGGGGACGCATCGGCTCGTCATATGCACTTCACCAACAGCTCCAACAGAAAATATCCATACAGTTCTAATATACATGTTGCAAGAACAAATATGGGATAACCTAGATACAGTTATTCTAACACCTAGAAACTTTACAGATTTCCTTCGCAGTTGTGAGGCCGCTCACATTAAAGGCTCTTGAAATTTTCAACGCCTGCAACGAGAACAGAAAAATTCTCTCAAATGCCAGACTGGCATTTCTGTAGAAATGGAAGAGCACAATGGACATTTTTCCAGTTTCTGTCAGTTGGTCACATTCCTGATCAGAGAAGTTAAAGATTGCCTGTCACCCAATCACTCTCTGTAGTCAGTCAAGCAAGGCCAAGCAGAGAACCCAAGAGAAAAAGGAAAAGGACAGTCGAAGCAAAGTCCTGTCTATAAACTTGGATGAAAAGGCTGCAAAATTAGATGAAAAGAAAGTCATTACATGTGTCTTTTGTAAGAAAAATGGACACACTTTGATCAAATGCTGAAAGTTCATGACAGAATAAGTTCAAGCAAGAAGAAATTTCATTATAGAGAATGAGTTATGTTTTGGTTGCCTCAAGCCTGGCCAACTCTTAAAGAAATGCAACAGTTGAAGTGAGTGTGATGTGTGCCACAAGCGGCATCCTACCTGTCTGCATGAGAACAGTCAAAAGTGACAAGAAACCAACACAAGCAAGAAGAGAAGCAAAGTCAAGATCAAGAGGAACCTGAATTGATGACACCTGAAGATTCAAGGACAGATGCACAGAGAAATTTTTGGTTAGACTGGTACAAATACCTCTGCAATACTTCTGGTCTAGCTTTCAGTGACGAGCACAATGAGCGTTTTCTTTGCACTTCAAATTTGGTAGACATGATCCCATACTAACTCGTAACACGATTTTGTTTTGGTTACTGTTAGAATAATTGTAAATAAAGTGATTATACATTTGCTATAAAATATAAATGCTTGCAATGAAGAAATGCTTTGCTGTGTGAATGATTGTGGTTAGGATTATAATGATTATAGTCACTATGAATTTGCTACAAAATATAACTGCTGTGGTATGTTGGTGGTATGCTGAGAAAATCAGTGCACTGCTTGTCGAGAAAAGTGGTCTTATTGTTTTGTATCAAGCAGAAGGAAGGCCGCTCAAGCCTGCCAGCTGGAGCGCTCCTGCAGCTGTGATTCTTATTGATGTTTTGCTACGCATATTTTATCAGAATGTCTTGCTACGCATAATTTTTGGTCATAAATATGCATTAGTACATCACCCACCTGCTCACACATAGAAGGACAAGTACACAAGTTTCCGTCCATAGACTTGCATTTTTTTGCCCCTTAAGGGCAGGGATCTTCATGTAGTTAGGGACCTCTGTATCAAATTAAAGAGAGAGGGGTCAGAGAGGCTGGCAGAGCGCCGTGGAATTGTCCTTGGCCAGTTCCTCTTCGCTCCCCTCATGCATGAGCTGGAAAGATTGCCTTGTCTCCTTTTGTGTACTTTTGTGTACTTTAATTTCTGAGAAATGAACCTGACCGTTACCAGCTTCAGAGCTACTGGATCTGCAATGAGACGAAAACCAACTGGCCGGCATCGCACTGCCAGAACTCCAGAAAACGTGGCAGCGGTAAGAGCTTCAGTTCAACAGAATGGCATTATATGTACTTTTTGAAATTAAAAACATTTTTTTGTTTCTTTGTCTTTTATTAAACCTATCAGATCATTTTGCCTGACCTCACACACCCAAAATTCTTAGTAATCAAGTATTGCGTTAGGGCTTCTGTGCAAGGAGTGTACTGAGTTTGATCTTTCCATCCATAGAGGCGGTCAGGCAAGTACCACAGTCCAACGCTGAGCACCAGTCAACTGTCACCACTGGCGCTCTGTGTCCACCCAGGGAAAGCAAGCTCTCCAGAGCAGGTTCTCCATTAGTCAGCTGGACATAGGGGACATGCACACATGAAAAGGAGATTCATTGGAGACCCTATTACATGTCACCCGTTTGTCACCAACAGTTTTCCAATTTCCATCAACCCTTCCATTTTCTAGAGCCGCTTATCCCCACAGGGGTCGCAGGCTTGCTGGCGACTATCTCAGCTGGCTTCGGGCAGTAGGCGGGGGACACCCTGAACTGGTTGCCAGCCAATCGCAACAGTTTTCCAATTTCAATTCAACAGCTTGATGGTATAAAATATTGTTTGCACATGATAATTTCATGTTGTCTTTACCTTGTATATGGTCCCTCCAGAGCTCGAACAAGTCAGGACATATTGCCCCTCTGAGTCGAAGGTGAACAGGCGACCTCGGGGAACCTGGACCTGACGAAAAAAGGTCAATCATATTTCTTGCTCTAAATTTGAACGTTTTCATTTACAGAAAAAAGAATTGGACTTGGTGTTCCAAAACCTCAGAGAGATCGTAATGGTATACAGTGGACCCCCAGATAGCTTCCCTGTCTTAAGTTTTTTTTCATGTTGCGATGTGGAATACTGAGTTTATCCCCTCTTCACGGTATTTTCCCCGCTTTGCGACAAAAACAACTGTCATGACCCTAAGCTGTATTTGTGTTGTTTTTTTCTCCATCTGCAAGCATATTCAAGTAATTGCTCTTATTTTTTGTTGCCGTCAAACTTGCCTCCCTGCAACGCGTCACTACAATGCTGGTCTGCTATTGGTCAGCTTCACTCATTTCAAAATGGGGAAACGGTAAAGCTTTGTTCTATTGAGTGGTTACAAAACCATATTTATAGTGCATTTTACTGCTTAATTCAAAGTTGAATGGGTTAGCCATGGGTCCCAAGATTGCTAGTGATGTTAAAGAGAGAAATAAGAAGATGATTTATATGGAAACGAAACTGGAGATAATCAAGAAACACAAAGCTAGCTTAGCCTAGGCTTCCCTTACGAGGGAATATGAGCATAACAAGCTCCACTCAAAGGTAAATAAGTCCTTTCTATATTTTTTATTTATGATGTTTTGTGATTGTACACATTTGTATTATGTAAACATAGTACTTACTATACTATTTTGGTAACTATTCTATTTTGGTACCAATTTTTAATATGTACAGTATGTATAATTTTGATGTTTTCACCTGGGGTTCCTGAAATAATTCATGTCCAACCTCATTGCCTGACTTCTAAGGGGCGTACATTGGCCGTAACGTAGGATCAATCAATCAATCAAATTTTATTTGTCGAGCCCTGAATCACCAAAGTCTTCACAGGTTAAAAGAGGTCATGTCGAGACTTCTTTTGAAAAAAGAAGTCATACAGAGACATCTTTTCGGTGTAAGGTACACAACAGCATCCTCTGTCAAAGCTCCCAGAAGAGGAAGGAAAAACTCAAAAACCCCAATTTGGGGAAAATCAGAAACCTTCAGAAGAGGCTACAGGTGGGAGGAGCCCCCTTCCAGGCCCACAGGTTGAAGTGGATGCTGCATGTATCAAATACAGACAAATACAAATTACAAATACAAAAATACCAGATTAGAACCTGGGAGGACGGTAAATAAGTACCACATAGAATGGTGGTGAGGAGCTCGATTGCATAACGAGAGCCTCAAATGTGTTGAAGTTGTAATTCTAAGTTTAACTCTAGTTTAACTCTAGCCTTAACGACTCCACACCCGTTCTAGCAGGCGCGCTATAATCGCCTGCGACCCGATATGCTCTAATGTGAGAAGTCATGGAAGGCTCAAAACACTAATCTATGTTTCTCGAAAGAGTGATGGCACCTTCCCAGTTAGGAAGAAAGCCATCCTTCTTTAGCAGGTCGGGCCGGCCCCAGAAAGAGGGCCAATTATCTACAAACTGGAAACCTTGCTCTCTACAGAAACTAGCCATCCACCGATTAAGCGAGAATAATCTGCTAAACCATCATTGCCTCTCGCAGGCAGAGGGCCAGAGACAATTACTCAATGCAGACTCATCTTTCTAGCAAGATTACAAGTCCTCGCTATGTTCTTCTTTGTAATGTCAGACTCCCTCATTCTTGTATCATTGGAGCTGACATGTATCACTATATCTAACAAGGGTTGTTTGCACTACGCTGGTGTCCAGGCCTTTTGCGAGTCAGCTCCCTAAGACTAGCTTCAATGTCGGGTGCTCTGGCCTCAGGAATCCACATTACGGTGGCCGGCGTTTTAAGATTAATGTCACGGGTGATGGAGTCCCCTATAACTAATGTGCAGGAGCCAGTAGACTGAGATGGGGTGTGCCTAACAAGGGAGCTAAAACTATTATGCATCTGAACAGGCTCACTGCGGCTAGCAGGCTGCTTAGGGCTAAGGCTAGCCAGACTAGCGGGTAGGCTACCGCCCACACTAGCCAACACTAGCGGCACGGGGATAATGCTAACCGGACTAGCGGGAGGGCGACTGCCCGCACTATCAGGTGTGTCCGACTGATCTACAATTATCAAACTACTCTGCTCTAGCTGACGTACACGTACCTCCAGGAGAGAAAGCCTCTCCATTAGAATGGTACAGGTGTCGCAAGTGACCGATGCGGTGGAGGTGCACGAAGCAATGCTTAACTTAGTACAGTCGAGCGAATACTTACGTTGCAGAGTTGCACGAAAACGAGGACGAACAGAGCTAGGAGCTGTTCGGAGAATTGGCGAATCACTAGCCAACGAAGGATGGAAACAGTCATCAAAAATAAAGGAAAGGAAAACACCAGACAGGTCTGACGAGTGGTAGAAAAAAATTTGAAAAAATAGAAAAACATCATTCGTCTCTCCAGCTAATGGTAAAAAGGCAGCAATGCCCGGAACCGGAAGGATGTTGCTAATATTGGATTAGACCGCATGCCTGTTGCGGAGGAGGTTGCTGCTTCCTTGCTCTTGTCACCAGACGAGCTCACTCGGCGTACGGGGCATTGTCCTAACGTCCAATGTCGCATGGCAGATTACCTCATTACAAGGGCCTATAAAGCTTGTGCGCGCTCGGCTCACATTGGAAAGTCTTTCTTGCACCTGTTGTTCGCTGCTATGGCTGTGGCGCGGAAAGGAGATACAGAGTCCGTTTTGTTGTTGGGTGAGGCATGTCTAAATGCTTTTGCCCTTATGACAAGGGACCCTTATGATGGGCGGGCGATGTCGTACTTGGTGCGTTTGCATCGCCTTCTGTGGTTGTCTCAGCCCTCCTCAACTGAATCCTCCAAGTGTACTCTGCAGTACTTCCCTGTACTCCCTGGGACATTTTTCGATTCTGGGCCAGTGGAGACACTGGAACAGTTGCTCAGGGTTCGTGAGGCCCGTGTGCAGCTCCCTGGTTGTGACAGAGCTTCGGCTGTTCCTGGTCCTTCTCGGTTCCCGCCACTGTGCCCTGTTACAGTGTTCCATCGCGTGGCCAAATGTGTGGAGGTTGCCAGTTCCCTGCGCCTCCCCAGAATGTATGCTGCTGTGGACACTTGCCCTTCAGCGCGCGGCATTCGCCCCCACTGGTGGATTTCGCGCTGGTCTTCGGGTGCCTGTCCATAGACTAAGGGTGGTTGCCCCTCCTACCTCAACCCCTCGAGGCCCCGCGACTCCGCGGGACTGAGATTTTGGGGCCGTCTGCCGGGTGTTGTTCCCCTCGGCAGCTCAGGCTGTGGGCTGCTTTGGAGTCAGACCCCTGGGTGCTTTCCACCCTGTCTCAGTGGTACAGGTTGCAGTTCCAGCGCTGGCCGCCCCATACAATGTCGGGTCCGGGAGACCTTTATCGCCGACCCGGCAAAGGCCTTGGCCCTTGATAAGGAGCTTACTACTCTCCTGGCCAAAGGGGCCATCGAGCCTGATTTCCTTCCAAGCCTCACCCGGGGTTTTTTATTCCCCTTACTTCCTTGTCCCAAAGAAGGCAGTTGGTTTTTGCCCAATTTTGGTCTTGAGAGGGCTCAATCGTTACCTCGAGGTTACCCTTTTGCAAGCCAGCAACGTCCGACGTATTACGGTCAGTCAGTCTCGGCAAATGGTTTACGTCAGTTGATCTGACAGACGCTTACTTTCATGTCTCCATTGCGCCTCATCAGACATTTTCTGCGCTTTGCTTAGAGAGATACATGAATTACTCAAGGAGTCTTTTCACTCTTATTAGGAATATTATGTTGTTTGATAATATTTTTGTAGTATATTTAAGAAACTATTAAAATAGCATTATTATAAGTATTTGGACGCATTTATTAATTGCAGTTTTCTGCTATTGGCATCCATGGGCATGGGCATCCACTGGCAGTTCTGGGTTATACCGTTCATCCTCTCACTCTCACCAAGGGTGTTCACTTGCTTCGCGAAGGCGGCCTTTCCTTCCCTGCTGGCGAGGGGCATGAAAGTTCTCCCATACCTGGAGGACTGGCTGAGCTGTGTGCAATCTCGTGATCAGGTGCTCAGGGATACTACCGTGCTGCATCGTCACGTGGCTCGGTTGGGGATCAGGATCAACTTGGCAAAGTCGTCACTGGTTCCTTCACAGCAGAGCGCCTTTTGTTGGGGTGTCACTGGACTCCTTGGCCATGCTGGCCGCCCTTCACTTCAGCGAGTGGACGACATTTTGCGTGTTTTTTTTTTTTTCTTTTTGTCAAAACAGGCGCCTCCCTTTCGGAAATGTTGTACGCCTGCTGGGCAAGCTGACTTCTCTCATCATGGTGGTTCCTCTGGGGCTCCTACCTTCGTTCCCTACAGATGTGGTTGACGGCTTCCACTTGGATGCTAAGAGACATCGGCACCAACGACTACAGGTGTCTCATCGCTGTCTTCTCGCCCTAGCCCCGTGGCGCCGGCATGCTTTTGTATCCGCAGGTATTCGACTAAGAGTGGTGCCGTCTCGCCGGGAAGTGGTGTCCATGGATGCCAGTCTCTGATTGGGGTGCAGTTTGGCAGCACAGGTTCGCTCAGGTGCATTGGTCGTCAGTGGAAACCGCAGACCACATCAATGTCCTGGAAATTTGGGCTGTGCAGCAGGCACTTATCCACTTACTGCCATTCCTTCAGGGTCAGCACGTGCTTGTGTGGTCGGACAATACCTCGACGGTTTTCCACATCAATCATTGGGGGGTACCAGGTCCGTGAGGCTGCTGTTGGTCGCTCAAGCCATTCTTCAATAGGCTGCCGCCCACCTAGCCAGTCTGCGGGCAGTGGATTCGTTGTCTTGCAGGGTTCCAACGTCAACGGAGTGGCGTCTGCACCCGAAGATTGTGCTATATGGGCTCGTTTCGGCCAAGTGGAGGTCGACCTATTTGCCACGCTAGAGTGGACTCACTGTCCCCTTTGGTTCTCTCTGATGGAGGTGAGCAGTCCACTGGAGCAGGAAAGGGTCGGCGTGGTTGCCTCTGCTCCACAGCCTGTGTTTTGCCGACCCTTGGCATCTTCCAGCCTTGTCGGATCTGTTATCCCAGCAAGAGGGTTGAGTGTGGCATCCCCATCCTCATTGGACTTTGCCTGTTTGTTTGGCCTTTGAGGGGCCTGACCCATTGCTGAGCTGCTGCTCTGATTCAGTCAGGCGCACTACTGTCAATGCCAGGGATCCTTCCATGCGTTTATTGTACGACAACAGGTGAAAGTTGTTGGTGTCATAGTGCATGACACTTGCCACGGACACAGTGGCTTCTCCTGTTCCTGCTGTGGGTCTCTCACCTTCCACGCTGAAGGTTTATGTCGCTGCCACTGCGGCCCACTACGGGGTGATTGATGAGTCGAGTGTGGCGCAACTCGTTAGGGCGCCACCCGCTTGTTTCTTCGTTCATGAAAGGGGCCCGGTGTTTCTGGCCCTACAGTGCGCCACACATCCCTGCCTGGTACCTGCATGTGATGCTTGACTCCTTGTGCTGGGCTCCTTTTGAACCACTGTGTGAGGTGCCTCTCAAGTGGGTTTTTGCATTTTCTGCATTTTTGCTCTCCGTTGTCTTGGTCAAACGAGTTGGGGAAATTCATGCCCTGTCTGTCAGCCTTTCCTGCATCAAATGGCACCCTGATGGAGGCATGGTCTCCCTGTGGCCAAATGCTGCTTTGGTTCCAATGTTGCAATCCTCTTCCTATGTCAATAAACCTTTGCGCATCACTCGTTTTGTGCCCCTGCCTGAGGACGCTGAGACCTCTTGTCCTCGATGATATGCATAGCATGAAGGCTTTTCACATTTAACGTTTTTTTTTTTTTTTTTTTTTTTTAAAGTGGGGGCGCTACTTCGCGTGTTTTACATTTTGCGGGAGGATTCCGGTCCCCATTAACGGCGAAAAACGAGGGATCACTGTATTGCAATTTCTTGGCCAACTTGGTGCAAAATCTTGTCTCCTCAACTTATGAACCATAACAAAACTGATAGACATCTGTGTATTTACTCCTGCACAGGCAGTTTTGGAAGGTACAATATGTTCCTGAACGCTGTCGTCATAAGCACACCTCATGCCATTTTCATCAGCACGGGCTGGGCCAGTATGAGACCGCAGTATAAGCAAGAAATCTTTAGAAATACATCAATGATGGAAAATAATGGAGTGTTAAGGGTAAGAAATAAACATTGCAACATGGTTAAAAGCTCCCAGAAAGTTGACTTTTAATGTTATGGCCCCTTTAAAGTAACTAACTGAATGTGTGTATGAGCAGCTCAACATTAGTGCTTTCTCCCACAGTGACCAAGATGGACACTATGTATTTTTTTTTATATACATACACACACACGCACACGCACACAATTAATATGCAGATGAGAGGTGTAATGATTCCTCGGCAAAAAATTCATTATCATCCATTTTTCTTTAGCCGCTTATCCTCAATTGGGTTGCAGGCTTGCTGCTGCTGTCTACGGGCAGTGGACGAGGGACACTGTAGGAATCATTTTGAGTAGTTATTATACATTTGCCATAATAGTACATATTTGCAGCATAAATGAGTGTTTTCAGCTTGGGTGTGGCTACAAGAGGACGACTCGACTGCAGAGTGCGAACAGCTGATGAGACATCGACAGCAAAGCCCCTGGGAGGTGACGTCAGGACCTCTGAGCTCACATCCACTACCAGAGAATGTGAAGATTGATAAAGGATTCTTGCTAATATTAACACATAAACAAGTATACTGTCTGCCAATTTTACATGTAGTCAGATGCCTCTGTATCATAAAAAATGGGGGGTGTTAGAAGTAGCGTTGGAGAATGAATGTGCAGTGACCAAAAAAACGCTACACTCCTTCTCCCTCTCAATCCCACTCGAGAAAATTATGAAACTGAGTGCCTTTTCTCTCTTTATTGCCTAATTATTATAAATGTCTATTTGGTGAACCTGACAGACACCTTGGCGAGCGGGAGGTGGCTCAGGGAGAACATGCAAACTCCACACAGGAAGGCCAGAGCAAGGTGAATTTGAACTAGGGACCCTGAACTATGAGGTGGACGTGCTAACCACTCTTCCACCGAGCCACCTAGAATTATCACAAAATTATCAAATAAAAAATGCTTAATTTGGGAGAATGTTGTAATAGCTTCTAGAGCTGTTATTGTTTCCCCCGCGTAGCATCAACCAATTGTGCTATATGGGCTGGATTACAACTCCAGGGCAGGAGTGGATTACAACTCATGCACTCATTTGTCGATGTTACGTTACTCCGCCTCTTACACGGGTGAGAACGTGTGGCCAGAGAAATATGGTGAGGACAGAGCAGCGTTGGGAAGATGTTACAAGTTGTAATAAATTGGAATTTTGAGTGTAAACTCTGCTTTCTTGTTTTCATGTTCAGTCAGCTACAAGCTTACTCACCCAGGCATATGCCGCAGTGATGCACTATCAATGTCCGCTCGAGAACGTAATTGCACAATTTCCACCCTATACCTTGGACATCACATCAGAGAACCCTCCCTTCTCAGTAAGGACAGAAAAAGAAACTGATTCATTCATCTATTGTTTTATGGCTGTTTATATTTAGTTGACTTTTTAGGCAAAGGAATCACTGTTTGTAGGGAGTATTAAATTGGTGACAACTTAACCACTGAGCTATGCCGTTCCTTAGGCTTCATTCGGAAATTAATGCTCTGCCTCTCCAACCTCAACATTTTCAGAGTGGTTATCAGGGCATCAGACTTAATTTCTAAATTACTGGGGTTTTGTACATATTATTGTGGATTTACCTGTTTATATCCGCTGTACCCAGACAGAACAAACGGTCCAGTGGCATCCTGAGGCAAAACCTGCTCTGATTGTTTGACTCCACATCGATGGATGTTCCACTGGATAAACTGCAGACAAAAAAAAAAAAAAAGACTTATCAACTCACTTAAATTGGTTTCTAAAGCTCTTATCCCACTGATGGGCGAATGTTGGTGAGTGTCCGCAAATTGACAAAGGTTTTGAATCTTGAATCATGTATCTTGAAGGTAGCAGCTCTTTTAATCTCACCAGGTTCCAAGAATGTTCCTAAGGCAATCTGAAACAATCAAATTGCCTTTCATGTCGAGGGTAAACACACAAATGTGTTTCAGAATCTCTAAAGAATGTCTTAAGGCCTTGATACACCAATGCAACATGGGCCAAATGTTACCATCAGTACATCGCGGTGGAAAAACCTATGCATTCCACTATCTTTTTTGCTCATGATGAACTCATATTTAAACCAAACAGCATTGTGCATTGCAGACATAAATCCTGCCTTGTATACACAGCTATGTCCCCATGGACTCATGTTATGAACAACCTGGAAGTTGATTTTACACCGTCATATTAACTACTGTAGCATCTCATTGGTCTTAAAAGGCTCATCCTGGTGCATGTATTGAGCATCGAGGATCTATCACAAGCTTAAATTGAGGGACATCTGCTTGATGGTGATGTGTGAAAATGGGCATGTAACAGGTGGACCGTTAATGATGCCAGACTTCTAAATAAATAGATTTGTGTCATCCCCTTGATTATTTCAGGTTGAATATAAATGTTCAGTTGAGTGTTCATATTTGGGGCAGAACTCGATACCAAAACAGAGTGGAACATGGTTACACCAAACTGATTTCTAAGGTTTAAGCCATTGATTCTCAAATGCATAAATGTGTCACATGGAAAAAAAAAAAACATTTGAATGGTTCTTAATTTTTTTTTATTGCATGTTTTCAACATAAATAAGCAAAATATTGTAATGCCCCGGAAGCGAGTAAGGATGCACTCAGTCGTCAGCGTGGCTCTAACACTTTATTTTCAACAGAACAATGTCATAAAGAATTCCTAGAATGAGCTGCTGTTGGCCACAACTCACGCCGACTCTAACTAACTTGACAACCAGCCAGTTCTTCCTTTCGTCTTGGTCCCTTGTCCCTCCTACCTCACGTGACCTCCCCAGCAACAGTAACTCCTCCCCATCCATTCGCAACAATACATGGACATTACACTGCCCTCCCCGTTATGAAACCCCTCACCCCGAGGGGTGAACAAAAAAAATCGTCCAATCGCCGGGGTTGACGCCTCTGTCTCTGAGGCCGGCTGTGGTCAGACCTGAGTCCATCCGCGAGTAGCTGAACAGGAGCGCTGGTAGGATGCTGGGGCCGCGAGTCCACCGCATGATTCACGCTGTCACTCCCCGCCGACTGCGTCTCGAACACAGGGGCTCCGCTGCCCTGGTATGGAGTTAACCTGTCCCGGTGTAAAGCAACCCTTCTACCTCTAAGGGGAACCACGACTCGATAAACCACCTCCCCCAACCGCTCAAGCACCCTACATGGCCCATCCCAGTGATAGTCCAACTTGGGACATCGTCCCTTTTTCCGTTTAGGCGTATACACCCAAACTAGGTCACCCGGCTGGAAATCCCGCCCCTTGCTCCGCACATCATAGTTCCTCTTTTGACGCACACCAGCCTTCTCCAGCTGGTCTCTGGCGAACGCATGTGCTGTCTCTAGTCGATCCTGGAGCTTCCTGGCATACTCCAGCCCCGGGCTGTCTGCTGCGCTGTCTGGTGGTTTCCCGAACGCCAACTCCGCCGGTGTCTGGATTTCCCAACCCAACATCAACAGGGCAGGAGTGCAGCATGTGGAACTCTGCACAGCCGACCGATAAGCCATCAGTACCAGTGGGAGGTGCTGGTCCCAGCCCCGCTGGTGATCGGCAGTCAGAATGGCTAGCTGTTGCTGTAGGGTGTGATTAAAACGTTCCACCAGACCATCGCTCTGCGGATGCAAAGGGGTAGTGCGGGTTTTCTGTATGCCCAAGCGCTCACACAAAGCTGCAAGAACTTTAGACTCAAAATTCCTGCCCTGATCGCTGTGGAGAATATTTGCAGCTCCAAACCGGCTGAACATGCCATCCAAAAGAGCATCAGCCACTGTCTCTGCTTCTTGGTCCGGCAGTGCGTATGCCTCCGGCCACTTTGTAAAATAGTCCATTGCACAGAGCACATACCGGTTCCCTCTGTCCGTCACAGGAAAAGGACCAATGATGTCCACAGCCACCCTTTCCATGGGCGCTCCCACCCCCTGTTGCTGTAACGGGGCATGGGACTGGTCTTGGGGTCCTTTGTACGCCGCACATTCGTCACACCGCCTGCAAAAGTCCTCCACATCCCGTCGATGCTGGCCCCAGTAGAACCCTTGTCGCAGCCTCCGAAGGGTCTTTGTGCCGCCGGGGCGGCATGGCTTGGTGGTAGAGTGGTTGTCTCCCAGCCGAAAGGCCGTGGGTTCGATCCCACGACCATCAAGACCATGTCTAAGTGTCCTTGAGCAAGACACTGAACCACCAGTTGCTCCTGATGCTGCGTCATCAGTAGGTAAATGACTAGTTCGTGTAAAGCGCTTTGAGTACCTCTATATAAGTGAAAGTCCATTTACCATTTACCATTTGTGCTGCCAAAATGCCCTGAGCCAGCGCCGCCATGGCAAGCTTCTAGCACTGCCGCTCTCAGAGTTCTGGGGACCACTATCTGCCATCTCTCCTCCCCCGTGGCCGGCTCTATCCACGCCCGCTGCAACACGCCATCTTGCAAGCGCAATACAGCAAACTTGCTCCATAATCCTTTGGTGCCCACAGAGAGACCCAACACGGCTTCCCAGGGTGGCCTCTTGCCGTCCAGGAGCCACTGTCACACTGGCTTGAGATCGTGGTCCTCATCTTGCTTGGCTGCCCAGTCGCCGATGTTCGTGGCCTCCAAAGTGCAGCAAGAAGGCCCATCAGCAGTGTCCTCTCCCCGCAGCTCCATCTCTCTGGCATCCCGCCGGTCACAGTAGCTACAGCCATCAGCAGCACATGGTCGCCGCGAAAGGGCATCAGCATTAGCATGCTGAGCCCCGGCCCGATGCACCACTGTGAAATGGAATGCCTGTAGTTCCTCCAGCCAGCGAGCCACTTGGCCCTCTGGTTCCTTGAATGACATCAACCACTGCAGGGCAGCGTGGTCCGTTCTTATGGTGAAGGGCACTCCACACAGATAGTATTTGAAATGGCGGGCAGCCAGAACAACTGCTAGCAGCTCACGCCTCGTCACGCAGTAGCGCCTTTCGCTTTTATTGAAGATGCGGCTGAAGTAGGCCATCACTCGCTCACCCTCCGGGCCCGCCTGTGACAACACTGCCCCCATACCAGTGTTGCTAGCATCCGTGTCCAGTACAAAAGGCAATATCGGGTCAGGCGGGGCGAGGACAGGAGCATTCATGAGAGACTTCTTGAGGCAGGAGAATGCCTCCTGGCAGGCCGGCGTCCAAGTGAAGGTTTGATTGTTCTGGAGGAGATGGATGGAGAGCCCCAATGCAAGAAAACCCCTTCACAAACCGCCTGTAGTAGGAGGCCAGCCCCAAGAAGCTCTTCAACTGCTTCTGATCTCGTGGTACTGGCCAGTCCTTAATGGCCCTGATCTTCTCCTCCAGTGTGCTGATGCCAGCCCCATTCACTCGATGACCCAAGAACTCCACCTCTCGACGCATGAAGTGGCACTTCTCTGGGTGCAGCTTCAATCCAGCAGCCGCTATCCTCCCCAGAACCAGTCTCAATGACTCCAGCACAGCCTGGAAGGATCCTCCATGGACGAGGACATCATCCAAATACACCAGGCACTCTTGCCTTGGAATGTCAGCCAGTACAGTGTCCATCAGACGCTCAAAAGTCCCGGGGGCATTGCACAGCCCAAAACTCATGACTCTGAACTGCCAGTGTCCTCTGGCTGTACAAAAAGCTGTTTTAGATCTTGACTCAGCAGTGAGGGGGACCTGCCATTATCCACTGCGCAGGTCGAGTAATGAGAACCAAGCAGATCCGGCCACCAAGTCCAGCGTTTCATCAATCCGGGGAAGAGGGTAACAGTCCTTTCTGGTCACCTTATTCAAAGGCCTGTAGTCCACACATAACCGTGGTCTGGAACTTTTTTTCCTGGACACCATGACCACGTTGGATGCCCACGGGCTGTCAGAGGGCTCGATGATTTCGCCTCGAGCATGGCCCTGACCTCCTGGTCTGCGGCTTCCTGCCAGGGGCAGCCGTCTGGGACGTACCTTAACAGGCCGTGCATTTCCCGTGTCAATGTGGTGCTCCACCAGGTGAGTGAGACCCACTTCATTCTCACTGAGAGCAAATATGCCCTCAAAGTCCCACAGCAACTGCCACAGCTGTTCTTGCTGTCCACCATCCAGGCCGCCGCAATTCCTCTCCCAGATGGACCGAATTGCCTCCATCCGGTCTCCATCTAGCCAGCCGGAGTTTGCCACCGCTCCCACTCGTGGTGAGCCATTTATTGCTGGGCAAGCAAACTCTACTTGCTCTACCGTTGACTGTCGTGGGGTCGAGCGTGGTGGTCCAAACTGGGAACCAGCCTCTTCAGGGCGAGCGGACTCTACCCGCTCTACTGTTGACTGCTGTGGGTCAGCCGTGTTTGTGGCGACCCACTCATCGCCTTCCTGGGAGGCTGTGATCAGCTTCACCTGCTGACCACTCGGAAGGATGAGTACCCCAGCCCCCATGTCCAACACACAGCTAGCAGCCTTCAAAAAGTCTCTCCCTAGTATGCAGGGGTCACTCACATCGGCCACCCATGCGAAGTGAGTAGTTGACAAATTCCCCAAGGCAAACACAAATGTCCCCCTGCCTCTCATCTGGGCTGTTTCACCAGTCACTGTCTTCAGTTTTGTGACCGTTGATCTCAAGACGGTTCCTGCTGGAACAACGTCAGGTCTCACAATTGTAGCAGAAGACCCAGTGTCCACCAGGGCTGTGCAGGAAATGTCCCCGATCTGGATCAAGACATGACTGGGATCCCCCACATCAGTCCAGCCCACCATTACAAGTGGCCCACTCAGGATGTGCATGTCCCCGCGCACAGCTCCACTGCCTGCAGGCTGCATCCCCCGGAAAATAGCTGGAGGGGTCCGTGTTCCCCGGGTTACACGGACCCTTTCCCATTTCCCTGCTGGTCCAACACCTTTGGGCAGCGCCGACGCAGATGTCCTGGCATCCCGCACGCCCAGCAGACAAAAGGACGTGCTCGTCGCTCACTCTTTTCCTCACGATGATCTGAGCGAGTTCGAATAGCACACACCAGCTCCTCAACCCAAGCAGGCCTTTGCTCTTCCTCCTCCGACACTGACGCTGTCGCAACGGGGAAGGTTGAAGTCTGTGGTGTCCCCTTGGCCGCAATCTCCCACTCTCTGGCGAGGGCAAGCGCCTCTGCGAGGTCTGATGGGTGTGCAAGCTGCACGTGTACGCGCAGATCATTTGGTCTGAGGGCTTGAATAAACTGGTCGCGTATCAGCTCATTTTGGACCTCTTTCGCCATTCCTGCATATGCACGCCGACCTAGGCCCTCAATCTCTTGGGCGAGGCAGCGAAGCGGCTGACCCGGCTGCCGATCACGCTGCTTAAACTCACAGCGCAGGGAGTCTTTCAGGTTGAACTCTCGAAAACGCCTCTGCAGCGCCCCCACCAGCGCGTCGTAATCGAGTCTCTCCTCCGGCGACAGCAGCAGCAGACAGGACGTAGCGTCCTCCGTTAGTGACAGCGCCAAGTGCACGGCTTTCGCCCTCTCCGACCAGGCAGCCGCAACCGCTGCCAACTCAAACTGAGCTTTATAAGCCTCCCAACTCTCCTTCCCGGAAAACTTGAGCGTCTTCATAGCGGCCAATGCGAGTCCCTGGGCGCCGCCATTACTGTTTACATCGTGCCCGGAAGCCACCAGCACGTCACAGCTTTTGGCGGACTCACAGACGTCTTTGCGCGCGCAGCCCGCTCCATGACATCCTCGTCCGAAGCAACTTGCCTCCGGCATGTCAATCGCACACTCCTCCGCCTCCTTCTTTACTCCCCGCCGAGAGCCGACGCCACCCAACATCCTCACACGCAGCGATACGGGTGGGCGAAATATCCCACTTCTGACACCAATGTAATGCCCCGGAAGCGAGTAAGGATGCACTCAGTCGTCAGCGTGGCTCTAACACTTTATTTTCAACAGAACAATGTCATAAAGAATTCCTAGAACGAGCTGCTGTTGGCCACAACTCACGCCGACTCTAACTAACTTGACAACCAGCCAGTTCTTCCTTTCGTCCTCGTCCCTTGTCCCTCCTACCTCACGTGACCTCCCCAGCAACAGTAACTCCTCCCCATCCATTCACAACAATACATGGACATTACAATATCTACACTGAAAAATATATTTCAAGTCATTTCAAATGTACGTATGATTAATCCGCAGCAAAGTTGTAAAGCAGGGTTGACAACGGTGTTTGTTTAACTAACCAGACAGCACACGCAAGCACCCCAAACTCTTACCGACTTACGACTTCAGATTGGTGTATATAGACTGTTTAAAACAATTGCAGTCTTGAATGAACCCTGATGGTCGTTAAGAACAATTGCGACCTTGAACGAATCCTGACGTGAACGTCCATTCACTACCTTCATCAAGACTGGATAACATTCGCATTTCAGTTTGATAGGAGCTTAAACAAAACACACATTAAGTGTCTTCAGATTTCTTAAGTGCCTTGAAATTTTCTTTTTTTTTTTTTTTTAAACAAAAATTGCACCTTGCCATCTTCTCCGACGCTAAAGACCGTGTTTTCATCATAGCTGAACTCAATACTGTAGACCTCTCCATCATGTGCCCTCCAGCTCATAGCACTCTCATACTGCTGCATATCTGCAGAGACAGGAAGAGAATTCAGTCTCTTCATTTTTATTTTATTCACACAAACTACTCAGCTATTTCAGTAGATCAGAGAATTTCACTTGATAATTTTCACAGATGATTACAGAATGGACAGTGCTAACCATTAACAGATGTCATTTAAAGATACGAACCAAAGAGTCTGATGACTCCATCTGCTGCTCCGGTTACCAACAAATTCCCATTGTGGTTGAAGACTGTGCAATTAATGGCTACTGGTTCAGGTTCTAAAGAGAATTGGAGCTATGTGAAAGACAAAAAGCTTTAGAAAACATTATCTAGTGCAACAACATGTCAACTGTGTAACCAATGTGCGTCTCCTGAATTTTTAAAACAAATGCAGAATGACTTTTTGGGACTAATTTAGGAATATACAGAAGGGCAGAGTAATATAGAGAAATAATACCAGAAAAAAAATCCTGTATTGTAGATGTGTTGGCAACTCTGGACTTTACTCCTGTACCAATATGCTGTTTTGAATAAATATGTGTCAGGAGTTAGCGCGTTTGATTGACGTGCACGCAAGAGGTGAGGGAGAGTGCAAGAGTCATGCTGAAAGAAAAAAAAAGAGATTTGACCATGCACCTTTCTGTTGTTTTTTTAAGACTTTTTAAGACTTCTGCAATGAAGTGTTATCCAAGCAAACTTTCTACAAACAGAGCTTTGTTTGTTTACGGAAATTAAGAACACTTTTTTTTTTCCTCATTGGCCATTGGCCCCTCAATTGTGTTTTAATACTAACTGTTCAAGGTTTGCTGTTCAAAAGGACAACGTGGTGGTGTGCAAGATCCACATAAAATATGTTGCGATGTAAACACTGAAAGACTAATGGTGTTAATGATTAATGAGATAATAATGACCTATTGTATTAACTAATACTGATTTGTCTGTGACCAGCATTGTACGGCCATATCGGAGTGTGTCATTTTGCCCTTATTTGACATCACATCTCTTGGACCAGAGGAACAAGAGGTAATCAGGTATCGCAAAGATTACAGTATTATGTTTCTGCTTTCTCTTAATTGGTTGATTTTCATGTTCAATCATACCTGTTGTTTCACTGTCTTGGTGTCCCAAAGCAGCAGCTGTCCAGACATCTGCAGGGGGAGACGATGAGCAGGTTCAGCAAGTCCAGTTCGAATGACAGCTGCAGCTGAACAGACAAAGGACGAACCACTGGGACTGCAGGCCAATGACAAGATGCTAAGACGATTTAAAAAAAGAAAATAAAAAAAGATAACATTGTACAGTATTCAACTACGCACTGTTAAAATAACTCTATTGCTTTATATATATAAATATATATATATATATATATATATATATATATATATATATATATATCAATGGCATTGAATGAATTAACTTATTCATTGACAACCCAGTAAAAATGAATGTGATGTTTGTGGCCATCATTGATAGTGAATGAGTTGAAAACCACAAAAAACTCATCATTACTACATACGTCCAAGATTTAAATACAAATCTGCCTTATAATAATAAAATGTACAGTAGTTTCAGTTTTTATTGACACCATCAGTAATGTATGTATTAACAAATGATTTGTGGGTGAAGTTTTCAGAGTTGGACACAGCATCACACTCATGAGAGCGACTAATATGTAAATAAGGTGGCAGTAATCAAAATTCAAGAAATAATTCAATATTAGTGAAGCTTTATAATTAATTTAAAAAAAAAAACAATCTTTCCCTTAGGCTGCTCTCAATTGACCTTACAGTGCTACTGTGACAAAACCAAAAGGTTTACCGTGGATGAGTTTCATCAATGTTGATCTCATACAGATTCTTCTTAGCTTCAGTATCATACAGCCGGACAGTGCCAACACCACTGCCTAGTAACAACTAAATACAGACACAAATAACCAATTAGTTTATTGAATGAACTCAATCAGCTAGAGGCCAAATACAAATAATAAAATTAGGGTTATTTCACATTTGGATTTGATGATATTTTCAATGTTTTTGTAAGACATCTACTCATACCAATCTGTCAGGTTTGGTGGCCCACTCTAAAGACAGCAATGGAGACTTGGACATGATGGTGGCTTTGGTCTGCATTATGGGATTGAACGACCAAACCTGAAGTGTGCATTCAAACTTTATTGTGAGTTCAATAATGTGTGACCAATATTTTCTATTTTCTTTGAAGTTGAATGGCGCAGATTTACCTTAATAACACCATCTACATCCAAGCTGGCGACTCTGCGACCAGAGCAATCAACTCTAAATGAGAAGTTTTGAAAGATACATTACACAAAGAAGTGTGTGTGACAAGTACACTTAACACACTATAACTACATTGTTGCCAATGTTTCCTCTAATTTTCAATGCGTCTGAGCATTTGTACAAAATCCCTGAGCAGAATATGGACCAAGGTGAGCAATTTCAGACACGCACACAGTGAGTCGCCGTGTGTAAATCTGATGTCACTCCTAAAGTGACCTATATCACGCAACTCACATTTTGTCATTAATGAATGAGCAAGGAAGGAGGGGGTCTTTGAGTATATCCAGGGGCCTCGCTGCAGCCCTGGAATGATGACGCAAGGCAACTCGGAATGCTTAAGAATTCATGTGAACAGCACGACCCGATGATGTCCAACAACTTTTAAACATATGTGTGAACTGGTAATGTGCTTCTGGGTACTTATCCCGTCATTTATGAGGGGATGCATCTATGATTGTTTTATTGCATTATGTTGCCAAACAAATCACAACTATTTTTGTTTGTTTTCAACAATTTTTTTTAAAATCTTAAGCAATAAGTGTGTTAGACATGACAGTGTAATGTATATTGCACTTGTCATCATGGTAATAAGCCACAAGTAGTGAAAAAAACATTACTCACTTTCACTGCATGTTCTTCTATTTGCATATACGCTGACAAGCCATTCCATCTTTTTTACTTTGGCTTGGTGAGTGGATGTGTCGCTGATCGTTCGCCAGGAAAAGGGGTTAGCATTTGCGTCTCTTAACTCTGCACTGTTGTTATCTAGCTAACCTGCACGGGGTGTATATGCAGGGAACGTTTTTGTTAATGCGTTTGATTGGATGAATGGCGCAAGTGAAACTTATCATTGGCTGGACATTTGTCATTGTGTCACAATGCAAAATCGTACAGAAAAACATATTATTGGTTTAATTAATTAGATAAGATGTGGTCTAATATTAGACATTATTTAATACATTTATATTGCATTTTGTTGGCCACGGCAGTTGCGAGATTTCGAAGACTATGGAAAGAGTTAACAGTTCAGTCGCTATATAAGGTTTAATAAGATTTAAGTAAATATAGGTACTGCAATAATATTTGTTTTAAATATGTATAGTATGAAGACTTCACATTTAAAAAAAATCCCCCAAATTTTTAAAAAAAATTTCGCTTGGGTTAGGGTTAGGGTTACCACAGTCCTTTGAGAAATTAGTCAAGTGAGGTGAAAGAATAGGTCAGCAATCTGCCCAAATTTCCTTTGGAAGGATGTGTTTACGGAGTGCCTACCTGCAGTGCATAATGGAGGAATGGTGTTCTCCATATTCCTCTTGGCTGAGTTTGATAAATGGCTGTTCTGCTGATAGCACGACACTTTCTTCTGCTGCTCCTCTGCTCCTATCGTTTGAAGAGGAAGAGTCCGGAGTGTCAGCAAAGGTCTCATTTGAAGGCTCCACCTCTCCTACGTCCCCCTTTTTTTCTTGTAACTGAAGAGAAACGTTGAGATGTATAAATAGATTGGTCTGCAGTTACCATGTACACATATTGTTTAATTGGGGCAAAACCAAAACCAAGAATTCTAAAAATCACATTCAAAAAAAAACATCCAAACTGAAATGTACCTGTGAAGATGGCTTTGAGAATAGCTCTTTCCGCTCCTTTTCATAAGCTTGGGTTTTCTTGTGCCATAAATGTGTTGGCTGGTTTGAATGTTGAGATTGAGAATTTGATGGTTCACTTGTTGATGCATGACTCGAGGTTAGTTTTGCTTCTTTCTGTTGGACTACATCTTTTGACTTTGAAAACTAGGAAAGAAGGTTATACAAATATGATACTACAGAAGTGTGGAACAGCCAGAAGCATGGAACTGTCAAAATGGACAAGCAAACTAGCTCAAACGTATTTGCAATTGTATTCAAACGTACATGTAGAATAACCGATTAAAAAAAAAAATGCATATTTTCATATATTACCACAGGGTATTAATTAGAATGTGGCAGGAAAGTCTCTCTGTCTCTGTCTGTCGGTCTCTGACAGCAGTTTTGAGATCATTGACTTGAGTGTTTTTCTTGCAGGTTTTATAACAATTTTATTGTTTTATTTTTACATATATTTTACATTTATTTTACACATTATATATATATATATATATATATATATATATATATATATATATATATATATATATATATATATATATATATATAGAGAGAGAGAGAGAGAGAGAGAGAGAGATAGATAGATACACATACCGTATGTTCCGCACCATAAGGTGCACCGTATGATAAAGCCGCACCCTCAATTAATGACATATTTGGAAACCTTTTTCACATATTAAGGCGCACCAGATTATATGGCACACCCTCAATTAATGACATATTTTAAAACCTTTTCAATCACAATATAGTATGGCATTGACTGTGCCGCGGATAACACCCCCCCACCCCACCCACCCCGTCCGCTGTCTAAATTCAAGGCATTGACTATAAGATATACTATACTGCTGCGTAAGAAGCAGATCAAGGTTCTGGAGTGGCCCAGCCAGTCTCCAGACCTAAATCCGATAGAACAGTGGTCCCCAACCCCCGGTCCACGGACCGGTACCGGTCCGTGGATCAACTGGTACCGGGCCGCGTGGGCTGCACTCGAAAAAATGTTTTGGGGATGAATCATGGTGGCCGTTATGCGGTGACCGGAAGCGATCCAACACGGCCAGCTGAGCTTTCAATACAAAACAGAGCCAAGCAAGAGCACTCACCTGGCTTGTAGAAAGGCGGAAGCGAGAACTTAGGACAACTGGTATGTGAAGCGTGCTTGCTTCACTTAACAGCTGTTGAACCGCAGTTACTGAGCTAAGCTAATGATAGCGCAGCATTGTCAGCACAATATTCAGCACGGTCGGTCTCGGCCACTGCGAGATTGTGACAGCCCCCCCCCCCCCCCCCCCCCCCCCCCCCCGGTCCACAATATAAATGTAAGGTGTTGACCGGTCCATGGTGATCAAAAGGTTGGGGACTATGGCGTTATATTTGTGCCACAATTATGAGCGGGCGAAAAAAAATTTGAGCGGAGAAAATCAAACTGAGCGAGCGAAAATAGATTTTGAGCGCCGATGGAGTTTGAACATAGAAAAAGAAATTGCTCGCTCAAAATTTCTTTTTGCTTGCTCGGGATAGCCCTCTCTCGCTCAACATCTCGCTCTCGCTTGCGATACTCCTCCCTCCCTCGCTCAACATCGCGTTTGCTCAACATCGAGCTCTCGCTTGTTCGAGTCGTCCTCTGCGCTCGCTCAGTTCTGCTCACGCGTTACGCGATGTTGAGCGAGGGAGGGAGGAGTATCGCGAACGAGAGCCAGATGTTGGGCACGAGAATGCTATTGCGGGCGAGCAAAAAGAACTTTTTTCCGCGCTCAAAATCTGTTTTCGCGCGCTCAGTTTTATTTTCAACGCTCAAAATTTTTTCCGCGCGCTCGTAATTGTGGCACAAATATAACGCCATAGGGGACCACTGTTATAGTCCAAATTGACACTTTGTCTCCCTTTGTTATTCTGTCTTACAAAGAAGACTGAACTCGTAAAATGATTCTTTGCACATCTTTGAATTGATTTAATTGAATAGTTTTGAACTTAAAATCATTTTGAATTGAAAATCATTTCTGAAACGAATCAGGGACGGCAAAATCAGCCTTGAATTCAATAGTAAGACAGTAATTAGAAATATTACCGGTATATTATAGTAATTATTATTTATTATTATACAAAATGCAGTGCATCTTAATTATATTTTGCAAAGCCCCCCCCCCCACTATATTAAAGATTATCTATTGAAATTGTATAAGTATACCTAAAACGATCCTTTTTAACATATACACAAGAAAAAAACAATATGAATCAACTCTCAACAACCCTTAACTACTTTGTGTGTTAAGCTAATCCAATTGCAAAAAGCGCTCCAAGGAAAAATCTAAATCTAAATAAAAGCTTGACATGGCTGATGCGTTGACATCCATGTATTTTATGTATTTTTTTTTAACATGGCAAACAGATCACATTTTATAGTTGCCATTTTTTTTCCTCGCTGTTCAACCGCAAATATGCAATGTTGATTGATGCATTCAGATCACGGATTAATTAAGTCTTTGCAGGTGTGTTTACATATGCAAAGTCCATAATTTACACAACAGACATGCAAAACTTTATTTTGAGCTTCATGGGGAAAAATGCCTAAACCGTAAAAAATATTAATAAATAACAGCTTAGTTATTTTTTTTAAGTTATGGTCAGCCAAATGCTAAACAAACAAAAATGTTTCGCATGCACTAGTCAATATCCGTAGCAGGAAGAGAAAAATGTAATCTTTTTAGCATTTAGGCTACAATTACGTTAGGCCGTATTTACAAATTTCTTTGAAGTTATTTTTGCCAAGAAGTACGTACAAGCTTATTAGCAAGTAACATGTCAATCAAAATGTTTATTCATTGGCAGTTCCACATTTCTACAAAGTGCAAAGTATTTCACTTTCATGACATGACATCATACAAATTAAATTCTGCAAATAGAAGCCTCCGTAAAATTAGGCAAATTGTGTTCAAATTATTTAGCACTTTCACCTGACTATTTGTTTCGTCCTTTCTGCCGACTGCTGCCTGGGTTAGTGAAGACACTGAAGTTACCTGTTGCGCTTTCCCTCCAGGGGTGCGCCGACCTTGTGGTAGGAATGTTGAGAAGAAGTTCTTGGATGGTGTGGTGGCAACACTGACAGCCCGCTGGCTTGACACTAAGTCGCTGAGAGCAGAACAATAGGTCACTTTTTCGGTGTAAAAAACAATCTCAAATATTAACTAGATGATTTAGACATCTTAAAGGAGGCCTGTTTTGGTGACATTGCTCTTGGAACAACCACTTTGAAATTTGCTGTACCATTTCTTAACTGGAGTAAACTTAATAGTCACTTGAACATACAACAATTCCTACAGATACTGCACACAACATGTTTATTTTTCGCCGTGACGCTAGTAACAAAAGTAACACAAGTTTTTTGTAGGCCAGTCTACCAATGACATTGACCTCTAATAGTAGTAAACTTGAGTATATTAAGTCAATTTCTGTCAAAGCATAGTTTATACTACTGTGGATTGCCCATGTAAGGCTAATTACGTGAAGCCATTTATGTAAAACAATGTGGTTATACAGTAGATAATTAATTTTTTGACCATTATTAACTATCATTATTCTATTAATGAAATCCAAATTAGAATTGTACCACCTTGGCAGATGGCTGTGAATTTATATGAAATTTGGTTTGACTGCTTAACTCTTGAAATATTGATTTGGAGGTATGTTTTTTTTTTTTTTAATTAAATGTGTAAACATGCTGAACTGTCAAGTTGCAAGCAAGTTAATTTGTTCGGATTTTTCTCAAGTGTTGGACGACAATTTTTGTGTGTTGCTTTGGAGTACACATCCAGTAACATTCATGGATAAAACCTAGTCTTTCTACAAAGCCATTCAATTAGTTTTTACCAACTTAGACATTTTACGTATAAGTGCTTACTATTTTTTTAAAGTGTAAATGTTTTATTAAGGAAAAATATGTATGGTTTATCAAAAACTGCATCCAATGATGTTTTTGTTTTCACCGTTTGCAATAAAGCAAGCTTAGAAAAGCTCAGGGAACCTATTTGTTGAGACAATGTGCACAGTCGTACTTGCCATCAGGGGCAGAGAAGAAACATAGCATCATAAACAGCATCATTTTCTTATTCATATTCTGACAAATTGGAGTTTTGCATTTTTTCACTCAATACCGACAAAAGGTCCTTTAACTAGTATTGACTCCACAGATAACTCTGAGACCTGACATTTGTCAGTACCTGACCAAAGAATGTTTTTTATGCACCCTCACTATCAGACACAGTATTCTGATTAATATTCAATTTACGGATTAAGAATTATTCAATAAAATCACTCTATTTAAATCCAATTTAGGCAGTGGCCATTTTGGTACTCATTGTTGACCAAAAATGACATCACAGTTGCTAAGGGCTCAAGTTACCACCAATAAAGGCTCAGCGTGTAAACTCAGGTCTCAAGGGCCAGTAACCTGAATGTTTTCCAGGTTTCTTTCCCTGACGCATCTAATTCAAATTATCAGCTCATCCGCAAGCTCAGCAAAAAACAATCCTGATCATTTGAATCAGGTGTGGCGGGGAAAGAAACTTAAAAGAAAATATGCAGGGTAACAGCCCTCGAGGACCGAGTTTGGACATCTATCTTAGGTGGAATTTTCTAGGTACCTATCTTCGGTACAGTAATGTCATGTTCAGTTGACAGGAATTGGCAAAATGGCCATCCCAAGGTAGAAAAGAACAAGTGGATTTTACTTAATATATGTTACTTGATTTTTCACAAATGACATATTCATCAAAATACCCGGTTGAGACTAGTGGGGGGAAGAAGGGAGTGGAGAACATAATATTTTAACATTGCTCTGTGATTGTGAAAATTGAAATAAATAATAATTTCAATAATTTGGTGTCCAAACATTGGAATGCTGGCCAAGCACATTGCTTCCAGTTTTGCGAAATGTTTACATGGCATCGATCGATCAATTGATTTAAACATATGGAAATCAGTCAGACTAGTGTTCCATAAGGGTGTTTATTTTTTTTCGTTTTTTTTTTTTAATAATTTACTGACCCATTCGTCCTTTAGGTGACATGTTTATTTTGGAACATCAATTGCATCATGGCACATGACACACACAGAGCATGTGACTTACATTGATAATTTAACTTTGAAAATAACTTAGTTGATTAAAACATTTTAGAAGTCTTTCTGTATGTAAACACAAAATTATGCAGTTTGCATCCTGCCGTAAAGTGCCCGAAAATGATCATAAAACTCATTCAGTGGCACACGCATTTCTAAAATAAACTCTCGTACAGAAAGACAAACTCCACTTGACATGTTTTCTGGAGTGAATAGTGTTAATACAGATTTGGTATCACTGACGATTTGCAAATTCTGCTACGGTTGTGACAACAACATCAAACACTTCTGATAAAATACATTTAACAACATCATTAATCTAATAAATTATTAAACAAGCTAGTCATAAATATTTAAAGTGGCTCATAAGAAAACAAAACTACTCACGGTTGAATTATTTTTGGTTGTAAAGAGCAAAATTTTTGTGGTGATAATTATTTACTGTATGGCTGTCATTTTTTCATGAAAGTACAACAAACCCAAGACATCATTCACCTGACAATTTAAGACTTAGGCTTCGTCTACACATAGCCGGGGTTTTTGCAAACAGGTAGTAAATGTCCCCGTTTTGCCCTATTTGCTATACGTGGCTGGCCTTTTTATTTTATTTTACATCAACGCTAAATGTTTCAAAACGTCCGACCAATTTGGAGATTTGCCCAAGCCTTTGGTTTCATGGTTACATGTGACCAGCTTCAACGGCGATTTGGGTCATCGCGCTACTCTTTTTCCCGCCAAAGATGCGGATACCGGAATGTCAGAGGTGGAAGTTCTTTCTGACTGGACATGTCAGAGGCGGAAGTTCTTTGATTGGACAGAATTTGCGACATTACTGCCGCCCAGCGACTTGGCATGCTTGTACACAAATTGGAAACCGCATATAGACATGATTTTTTTAAATAAACAACAATGACGAGGGGGAGTCTATGCGGATTTAAATTAGCTCGTTACATGTAGACAAGGCCTTAAAAGCATGTTCAATATCTACTACTTATTCACAGGTAAGTTAATACATTTCTGGCACTGTATCAATAAGATGAATAAATGGCCGCCAGTTTTGGAGTCATACATCAGAAAAAGACAGTGATGTTAGTGCCTCACAGCTCAGTATCTCCCAGTCGGTCCATGTTCTGAACATAAAGCGGCAGCTTGTGATGGACAGCCTCATCTCCATCCCTCGCGTCTTGACTTTCTGTTTGCAAGGTGAAAACCTAAACAAGATATGGTAAGACAATTCGAATTCTTGAAACATGTATTCTGAGAGTAACACTGATACCTCCTGGAAAATTCATTCATTCATTTTTTTCAAATTTGAAACAACGCCCAGGGGTTTAAATAAACTGTCTTTCAAAATAAACAATAATAATAAAAAAAAACAAACAGTTCACAGTTTTGAGAAGACGTCCTACCACACCAAAATGCACTCCCTTCCACTGCAGGGTTTGTCAAGATCCCAATCAGACATGACATTAATTTTTGTCTCTAATTTCAGTGTGTTTACCTCTGGAGATGACACAAAATTAGATTTGCAACAGAACACAAAACTTAAATGAGCATAAGTATCAGCAAAAGATACACTTAAAAATACAACAAAGCAAATTGTTTGCAACTACTGCAGTATAAAACCAGTTTGTGCCCCTGAAATCCTTTGTTGGGGTGTTTTGGGTCATTATCTTGCTGCATGTCGCCACATTAGCTAACACAGAGGCGTGCCAAATTTACACTAGCTTTCTCAAGATGTTATTGTTCCACTCAACCTATGTGTAGTTATTAGCACTGGTGCAAGGGGGTTAGACATTCTAAAAGAATGGTCCTCGTGTCAAATAATTAAAATTGAGATATTCATACATTCTAATCCCACATTTAATTCTGTTTACAATGATTTCAAAAACAGTAGCTACATGGAGGTATTGCAAAAAATTTGTTGGACTGAAAATCCTTCCCTACACTTTGATTACAATTTTAACCGTTTTGCTTGGTGCAAAATGAAAATTCGAGAGCTTAAAGAGGAGGTTTTTAAGAGTTCGTCCACACTATCTTTTATTGCATTTATGCGAAAATTTACCCATCGAAGTGGACCCTTTTGGCAGAGCGGGCGATATTTATTCAATCAGACTCAGTTGCATAGAGGGCAATTCTCATCCCAAATATAGGGTAGAATTTCAGGATATGAAATTGAGTGTTACTTTTAAATTGTCATATTAAAAATAAATACAATAAAAGACGCACATTTAAGTTACTCTTCTTTGGCAACTACTTAAAAGAAGTACCCATTTGTTCATGCCCACGTGCTTACCAGCTGACGAAGCTTCTCATTCTCTTCAGTGAGGCTTATTGTCTTCTGGACTTCAACATCAAAACTCAGCAGGACTGGTTGGGGTGAACCCCAGTTAAGGAATAAAACACATTGTAAACACTTGACAGCTTAAACCAGTCCAAAAAGGTTATCTTGTCATCTGCCTGTGTGTAAAAACACTATGCTTCCTGATTACAACAGGAGTGATAATTTTGTGTCTTTCTGACAACTATTTTATTGGTCACAACAAAACAGATGCTTTTTTCATTATTGCTTTAACATTTTTCAGCTTCAAACGGTTGAGTTGGTCAAAAGTTTTTGTTGTTTTAATGAAGACAGACATATTTTTTTTATTTCAGACATTTTGATGCAAATCTTCTGCGTTTCAGATTAACCTGTAACCTGTAAAACGTAAACATTCATTGAAATTTGATTTATGTTGGTTTCTTATTTTGTTAATTTTAAAAATGATCCAATTTTAGCTATACTTGTACAAGTGTTATAATGATCTTTTTAATTGCCAAACCTAAAATCATCTTGTTAATTGCCATACTGAATATAAGCAGTCCTCCAAGATCATGGTAGTATTACAAATTATAAGACTTTAAATTTGACACCATTACTTAGTTCACGGATGTTATGCTACATTTCTGTATTAAAAGAAAATTATTTTTCAGTTTTCACGTCATTCTCTGTTGACAAAAGTTCTATCTTGCTAAAAATCTTTCTACCATGAAGCAAATTTATTTGAGCACATTAAACATAATTTGGGCGGATTTTTGTTTTCATATGAGCCATTTCTCAAACCAACTGAATAAAATTCAGATTACCGGTCTATAAGATGATGACTTCTTAGAGACTGTAGCTACAGTAACTTAATATACAGCTACTATGGATGGTTTAAAGTATATCAGTTATGGAGTTACAGTAGTGTTGTCAACCTTTCGTGTAAAGCAAAACCTCATTGAAATGGCTGGATTGGAAGGAAGGATATGCATACACTGGAAGAGCACAGAAAGGAAGTTGTGCAGTGAAACCAGGAAAGTGTCAGACCACTGGCGAGAGAAATAAGGAGCGAAAGCTGGGTTCTGTTCAGGCGCAGAAATAAACGGCAAGAGGAACCAATCCCGCCACTCAGGTTGACTCTGTAGCTCAGCAGCTTGCTTTTGGAAAAACTCCTGAGTCTTCTCCAAGTTTCCTCTCTGGCAGGTTAAAAAGCAGAAAAACTCTTTTAGTCAAAGACTTTCGAATCGAAACATTTTGTGTTGTGTTACTTACCTGGATGGTGTTTATAACATAGTATCTGTACAAGCTTGCTCTCAGTTTGTTCACAGTGGATCGGTAAACATCTTCCAGTCTACAGAAAAGGCGTCGGTCCAAGTAGAGCCAGTAGTCCTTCAGGCCAGACAGTTCAAAACTGTGGATGAACTGCAGCAGCTGATCAATGATCTTATCAACCTAAAGGCAGGGATTTTGTACACTATGAAATGAGCTAAAATCATTACTCTAACTTTAGTAAAATATAAACAATAATTATGAAGGATACAAAGAATGACAAAATATACAGTCATACCCTGAAGCCTTTCTCCTTGTCAGCTTTTATCTCACAGTCCAGGTGTTTCAAAGTGTTGGTGAAGCCACGATATAGCAGATATTCCCTCACATGTTCATCAGTTCTGTCCACTGCAGAACCCATTTTCATCTCTGAACCTAGATGAAGTATAAATTCATCTGTTTCTTAAATCTTTTCTTGTCCTCTTTAGAGTCACAATTAAATGGGGCCTATCCCCATTAACTTGAGGCTTGAACTAGTCACCGACCAATCACTGGGGACTCACATTGTTATCAATGAACAATTTACAGTTTTTAAATTCACCTAATATATTCACATATTGACAGGTATGTAGACACATACATTACATATATTACAGTACATTATTAGTATATGTAAGATAGTTACATGCAGTATAATTATTATAATTATATAAAGCTCCTCAATAGGGCTACACGATTATAGCCCAAATAATACTTACGATTATTTTTGGTCAATATTATGATCACAATTATTAATCATGATTATTCATCATGTTTGGTCTACGTTTATTTATTGCACTTTTTTTTCAAACAAGAAGTATATACTGTATGAATAAGGCTTGATACTTAAAAATAATAATAAACCAAAATGAATAAAGTACAGTCGGCCCCGGCTTACGAGCACCCTGATTTACGAACAATTCGCCTTACGAGCGTGGATCAGGGAGATTTTAATCCTCCGCTTGCGAACAAACCTCTCGCCTTACGAGCATTCCGAATAATCCAGCCATTGGATTTGTTGTAATGTTCTCGCTTAACTGCGTCAACAAATTTAACAGTTACAACATTGTGAACGCTATTGGTCTTACAACGTCACACTGACTGTCTCACTCACGGTGTCTAAATATAATTACCATTTAAGTGTAGTGTTTGTACAGCTAAAGAGAAAAACAGCCGACATGAAATTAAATGTGCCGATTGCAGGACAAAGAATTGTCATTGGTTTAAATGTGTGTTTTTTTTTAAATTAATTGTCAATACATTCCAACCGTTTAAAAAAAAAAGTGCGAATAATTATCAGCCAGTCAAGGAGACGCCAATATGCTATTGGTCGATTAAGGTCACCCGGGCTCACTCACGGAGATGCTATTGGCCGGCGTCACACGTCAATCACAGAAATGCCGATATGCTATTGGCCGAACGCCTTTATCTAGCTTGATGGGACAGGATGGAAGGAAGTAGAGAAAATGTGTGAAAAACGGAATGTTTTGAAGACTTTGCAAACTTTATCTGTTAGACATAGCTTCTAAAATTACTAGCAGCGGTAAAGGAAGAAATAAGAGGATGATGTTTTAGTATCTCCGTGATTTGCACCCTGACTGAAAGAGTTACTGTAACGCTGTAAGACCAATAGCCTATTTGCGTTGCCGTGTTGGCATTGAGCGTTAATCTCTGCATACTTTTACGGGTGGAATTTCAGTGCTGTTTAACGGTCGCTCTACATAACTGCATGTCATGTTAGACGGCAACCACCCGACATGCTTTGGGACAGCGCCCTTGTTGCAATTCTGTGAGTTGAAACCAACAGTGAACTAATGTTCGAATAAGCTATAAGTATGGTGCCTAGTTAATACAACACACACACCCTCCCCTCCGCCTCCACTCAGCTCAATTCACGTCGGGAAAAACAGCTGACATGAAATTAAGTGTGCCGATTGCAGGACAAAGAATCGTCACAGGTTTAAATGTGTTTTAATCAATTAGATGTCAATACATTCCAACCGTTTAAAAAAACGTGCCAATAAGTATCAGTCAGTATCAGTCAAACGCCAATATGCTATTGGTCGATTAAGGTCACCTGGTCTCACTCACGGAGATGCTATTGGCCGGCATCACACGTCAATCACAGAAGTGCCGATATGCTATTGGCCGAACGCCTTTATCTAGCTTGATGGCACAGCTGGTTGGGATGGAAGGAAGTAGAGAAAACCTTGACTGAAAAAGTTACTGTGACACTGTAAGACCAATAGCATGTCTGGTTTATAGTGTTGACTTCTGCTTATCTCAGCTCAAGTCACATCTTTCCAAAGGTAAAAGTCGTTATTCCTTTGTATTTGTTATTTAATGAAACTGTACAGTAGATTATGTGACTCAATATTAATATATGTATACAGCGTGATTTGCCCGCTATACGAGCAATCCGAGATACGAGCGTAGCCGCTGAACGGATTAAGTTTGTAACCCGGGGGCCCACTGTATATAATAATTATGGCAAAAAATTGCTGAGTGCAAACCATTAAAAAAATGAAGCCTATTAAAAATCAAGCACATACGACAACAGACTTGTAAGCACACCTTCAACAGGCTTAAAGTTTTTTGCAAGAAAACAAACAAAACAAAAAAAACAGCAAAAGTACCAGAATCGCTCAAAGTGAATATGAACTCAGCAGTCAAAATGTAATTTTTGGTCATTTCAAACTTAATTTATTCAATTTTTTGGCAATCAGATTTTCTAAAATGGGTCTTAATTGACAGCTAGTACGTTATACTCGGGCTGAGGAATGCAGCTTTTGGCATGCAAACGTGGTAAACATTGACATCTAAAGGCTTTTAGGGTGGAATTGAAACCTGATATTTCCGGAGCGCCAGTGAAACCAACTTCAGTGTTGTGATCACGTCCCACTCTAGACGCGCGAAAGAAGACGCATGGAATCTCGCCGGCTAGTAGATTAAATCGAAATTCTTCCAAACTTTTTTTTAATTATTTTTACATTAGACTCCTCACCTCTGTGTATTTGCCCAGCAAACACCAATAAGCAAGAGTTTGTCCAACTTGTTTTCTGCCTGGTGCTTCCACACGGTAAAGAAATTCCAGAAGGTATGCGTTGTGGAAAATCTGGCCACAGCGGACACCGCGTGAAGTGGCGTGATTCCGGAAAAGACATCATTTTGACGCATTAAGCAGCATCGAACTCGCGGGGCGCATCAAGCATAAACAACAGTTAAGTATGTCAGTGGTCCCCAGCCCCCGGTCCGCGAACCGGTACCGGTCCGTGGATCAACTCGTACCGGGCCGCGTGGGCTGCACCCGAAAAAATGTTTTGGAGATGATTTAGTTTAACAGTTTATACGTTTGTGCTTAATCTCTTCTTTTTTTTTGGCGCCGTCTCTGGCCGCTGCTGATATTACATACATAGTGAGAAGTAGAGCAGCCAGCAGCTGTCCCCAATATAAATCTAAGGTGTTGCCTGGTCCGTGGTGATCAAAAGGTTGGGGACCACTGACGTATGTGACAGTTCTATGAGCCCCAGATGACCAACAGAGGCAGTGCTACAAGCACGGAATAAGCCTTTCTGCAAGCGCAAGACGAGAATGCATATCATCAAAAAGTCATGTATATCAGTGGTCCCCAACCCCCGGTCCGCGGTACCGGTCCGTGGATCAACTGGTACCGGGCTGCGTGGGCTGCACCCGGAATAATGTTTTGGAGATGATTTAGTTTGATGCTGCGTGTACACCGAACGCGAACGAGGCGAAAAAGCGGAGAGTTTTGTATTGTAGTCAATGGAGTTCGCGCAAATGCGCGTAGGGCGACGCGATGAATGCGAATGGAGCGACGCGAATAGCCCCGCGCAGTCACGAGAAGCGAAATTTTGCCTTTTGTGTGAAGTTAAATTTTTTTTTAACTTTTTTCATGTTTTGCGTCGCGACAGCCAATCAACTTCAAGAACATTCAACGGCTCACGCAGGGGGCAGGAATGAACCATGGCGGCCGCTTTGCGGTCACCAGGAGCGATCCAACACGGCCACCTGAGCTTTCAATACAAAACAGAGCCAAGCAAGAGCACTCACCTGGCTTGTAGAAAGGCGGAGGGGAGAACTTGGGACAACTGGTTCACTTAACAGCTGTTGAACCGTAGTTACTGTGCTAAGCTAACGATAGCGCAGCATCGTCTGCACAATATTTAGCACGGTCTCAGCCACTTGATTGTGACATTGAAACTTTTATTTTTTGGCAGGCGAGTATTGCTGCAAAGAATAAAGGTGCTGTCAGTGAAAATACTGGCTCTTGTCAAATCCCAGAAAAGTGAAAGTTCTCAGCAATGCTCTTCTTTCCGGATCCACCGTAAAGTGCACAGCAAGCTCGCTCCCCTCCCCAAAAGTAGACCGGCGCCACGGGGCCAGTGTGAGAAGACAGCGACAGGACACACATAGGCATCGGTGCCGATGTCTCTTGGCATCCAAGTGGAAACTGTTCAACCACATCTGTAAGGTTTAGAAACCCCAGAGGAACCACCGCGGTGAGAGAAATCAACTTGCCCAGCAAGCGTAAAAAACTTCCGAAAGGGAGGCGCCTGTTTAGGCGAAAACCCCCGAGGACATGTATATCGTCGTCCACTTGCTGAATCGAAGGGCGGGCCAGCATGGCCACAGAGTCCAACGACACACCAACAAAGGTGGTCTGTTGTGAAGGAACCAGAGATGACTTTGCCAAGTTCACCTTGATCCCCAACTGAGACACGTGACGAAGCAGCACGGTACAATCCCTGACCACCTGAGCACAAAACTGCGCACAGATCAGCCAGCCCTCCAGGTACGGCCGAACTTTCATGCCCCTCGCCTGCAGGGGAACAAGGGCCACCTTCATGAAGCGAGTGAACACCCTTGGTGAGAGTGAGAGGCCAAACGGAAGCACCCGGAACTGCCAGTGGGCACCCCTGTAAGCAAAGCGCAAAAAACGTCTGTGATGAGGCACGATAGGAACATGAAAATAAGCGTCTGTCAAATTGACCGACGTGAACCATTCGCCGAGATTGACTGACCGCTATACGTCGGACGTTGTTAGCATGCGAAATGGCAACCTCTTGAGCTAACGATTGAGCCCTCTCCAAAAAGTCCAAAATCGAGCGAAAACCACCTGCCTTCTTTGGGACAAGGAAGGATGGGGAATAAAACCCCTAGGTGAGACTTGGGAGGAAAACAGGCTCGATGGCCCCTTTGGCGAGGAGAGTAGTAAGCTCCTGATCGAGAGCCAAGGCCTTTGCCGGGTCAACGATAAAGGTCTCCCGGACCTGACTTTGTATGGGGGGGCCGGCGCCGGAACTGTAATCTGTACCCCTGGGACAGGGTGAACAGCACCCAGAAGTCTGACCCCAAAGCAGCCCATGGGCTGAGCTGCTGAGGGGAAAAACACCCGAAGGCCAGCACCAACATCTCAGTCTCATGACCCACAGGGTTGCGGGGCCTTAGGGGGCCAAGGCGGAGGGGCAACCACCCGGGGTCTACCATCAGGCATACAAAAACCACAGCGAAATTCATCGGTATGACGAAGGCCACTAGCAGTTACGCGCGACGAAGGGCTGGGGTTCACAGCAGCATACCTTCAGGGGTGACGCAGGGAACTGGTGACACCAAACATTTGGCTACGCGATGGAACACGGTAACTAGGCCTAGAGGCGTGAAACCGAGGAGGACCAGAATGGCCGAATCACTGTCACGGTCAGAGAGCTGCACACGAGCCTCACAGACCCTGAGAGACTGTTACATTGTCTCCACTGCACCAGAACCGAAACATGTCCCAAGAGCAATGAAGCGACATCCTACTCCACACCTGGCATGCAGTCGTTGCAGGATGCCGCCAATGTACGCCCCTCATAAGTAAGGCGGGCAAAGGCACTCGTATCAGCCCAACAAGACTGCAAGAGATCTAAATAATTCCCACACTGTGGGACAATGAAGGCAGCAGATAGGCGGCCAGCCAGAAAAAGGGATTTCTTCGGTGAGACTGGGGACAAGGAACGTCCACCTGAAGCTCACGCAAAGCAGCGCGCAAAAGGGACATAAGTGAATGCCCATCACCCAATACGGTGAACAATGAGCCCCTCTCAGAAGGAGGGGAACCAACATTGGAGTTCCTAGAATCGAACTCAGACTCACGGAAGCATGAGTATGAAGCAGACAGAGAAATGGCATAAACATCCTTGTATAGGTCCGGTGCAACAGTGCCTTGAAAAGAGGACAGCTCACCGGAAGCCAAGGCTGGAGCGATCCTGCAACAGTGCAGAAATCCCTTCCAATTGGGAAAGTAAATAGGCAACCTCATCCTCTAACCCAGAGGCCCATTGCTGGCCGGAAGCATAACCTTGCTTAGAGGAGAAAGCAGGCGGAGCTAGATTGGCATAGCGGCATTTCACTCCTCGTCTGCGAATGGGCGGCAAAGAGACTGCCAACTCAACAGGAGGAGCCACGGACGTAGCCTTATGAGACTCAATAGATTAAAACGATCTAAATTCTTCCAAGCATTTTTTAACAGACTCCTCATCTCTCCCCAACATGGTGCTGGCCACGAGTTCTTTCCAGCAGCGGTTCTCAAATGGGGGTATTAGTAGCCCAGGGGATACTTGAAGGAACTTCGGGGTGTACTTGAGATTTTAAATAAAACAAACATGCAAAAATCCTTTAAAATTAATTATTGAATTCATTCATTGTTTCAAGAAAATACAAGTTTGTAAAACTCATTTTATGTTTAGTAGGTTATTCAATTTCATTATTTTAAAAAGCCAAACTCTCCCCAATACTACGTACAATGGTTCGACCCAACCTGTCATTTGCCACCTCTCATTACCTGTGTAGTTAATTACAGTGATCCCTCGCTCTTCGTGGCTAATGGGGACTGGAATCCTCTCCGCTATAAGTAAAACTGGCGAAGTAGGCCCGCTCCACTATTTTAGAAGCACTGATGTAGGCCATTGGTCAATGAGCTTGCCAAACAATTTCCCCCCCAAATGTTAGCCTTTAGGGCAATTACAGTGGGCCCCCGGTTTACGGACTCCCTCTTTTATTAACTTTTCATCTTACGAATGTGGACTGCGGCGTTTTTTGTCCCCCTCTTACGCACAAACCTTTTGCCTTACGAACAATCCAACATGCCGGTCAGTGTGTCCATACAATTTTTTTCGCTTTGCTGCGTCAACAAAATTAACTATTCAAGCATGACACGGAAACGCCGATATGCTATTGGTCTTATGTCACAGTCACTGTCTCAGCCACGGTGTCAGTCACGGAGATGCCGATATGCTATTGGTCAATTAAGGTCACAGTCCCGGTCTCACGGAAATGCGGATATGCTATTGGCAGAAGTCACTTCAATCACAGAAATGCCGATATGCTATTGGCCGAACGCCTTTGTCTAGCTTGATGGCACAGCTGGTCGGTGTGTTGTGAAGACTTTGCAAACTTTATCTGTTAGACATGGCTTCTAAAATTGCTAGTGGCGGTAAAGGAAGAAGTAAGAGGATGATGACAATAGAAACGAAGCAGGAGATAATAAAAAAATACGAAGGAGGCGCACGCATAGTTAACCTTGCTCGTGAGTATGGCCGTAACCGCTCAGCAATCTTCTAAGGGCAAGACTTTCCTTGCCGGGGGACGGACCTCGATCGACAAAAAAATGGAGAGGCTTCTTCTATTATGGATTAAAGAGAAGGAAATCGCCGGTGATATGTTCTAGTTTGAGAAAAGTTCCCGTTTAAGAAAATAAATAAATAAATTCTGCGGGTTGATCTCTGCTCCCCTCCGCCTCCACCCACCACCAGCTCAAGTCACGTCGCCCCAAAGCTAAATGTCATTTTTCCTTTGTATATTTATGTTTTTTAATTTAACTGTACAGTAGATTATGTTACTAATTTTTAATATGTGTATAAAGTTGTGGTTTTTACCTAAGGTTTTTGCACGCGTTGCACGCATTCACGAATTAACATAGGTTTGGATTGCCCATCATACGAGCAATTCGAGTTACGAGCATAGCTGCTGAAGGGATTAAGTTCGTAACACGGGGGCCCACTGTATTTGTATTCAAATCAATAAACCAACAAGGGTGCCCAAATTTATGCCAATTTTTGTTTAAGTAATTATTGCACACTTTCTGTAAATCCTATGAATTTAATTTTACTTCTTAAATATTACTATGTTTATCCGCTATGTGATATTAATTGGGAAGGGGAATCCCCTCCCCCATCAATGAAATGACTTTTATCTTTCGTTTTGCTGTAGTAAGTTTTACTGTACTTGTAATACCCTAACGACGACAGGTGAGATTACTGTGAAAAAAAAAAAGGTTTTATGGACACGATATGTATTTAATAACTGAGAATATTCACTTAAAATCAATGAAATTATTTTTTGTTTTTCTTTTTGCTGTAGTAGGTCATACTGGTAATGCCCTGACTACTACAGGTGAGTTTATTGTGGAAAAAATACTTTTTATGGACATGGTATGTATTTAATAACTGAAAATATTCACTAAAAGTTAATAAAAATTCTTTTCAACTTTCTTTCTACTGTAGTAGGTCCTACTTGTAATGCCCTAAGTACTACAGGTGAGGTTATTGTGAAGAAACTACTTCATATGGACATGGAATGTATTTATTATTTATTTGTTGATTTTTAGTGAATATATTTCAGTTATTAAATGCATAGTATGTCCATATAAACTATTTTTCACAAAAAAAAACTCATCTGTAGTAATGTGGGCATTACCAGTAAGACCTACTACAGCAAAAAGATAGAAAAAAAATCATTTCATTGATTTTTAGTGAATATTTTTACTTAATAAATACATTCCATGTCCATATGAAGTATTTTTACACAAAAAATCTCACCTGTAGTAGTTCGGGTATTACAAGTAAGACCTACTACAGCAAAAAGAAAGATAAAATTAATTTCATTGATTTTTAGTGAATATTTTCAGTTATTAAATACATACCATGTCCATATAAAGTATTTTTTCACAATAACCTCACCTGTAATAATTAGGGCATTACAAGTAGGACTTAGTACAGCAAAAAGAGAGTTGAAAAGTAATTTCATTGATTTTTAGTGAATATTTTCAGTTATTAAATACATATTAAGTCCATAAAAAGTATTTTTTCACAATAAACTCACCTGTAGTAATTAGTTCATTACCAGTATGACCTACTACAGAAACAAGAAAGAGAAAAAAAAATTCATTGATTTTTAAGTGAATATTTTAAGTTATAAATGCATAGTATGGCCATATAAAGTGTTTTTCACAATAATCTCACCTGGAGTAGTTAGAACATTACAACTATGACCTACTACGGCAAAGGGAAAGATAAAAAGTCATTTAATTGATTATTAGTAAATATTTTAAGTTATTAAATGCATAGAATGTCTGTTTAAAGTGTATAAAGTGTTTATTTTTTCACAATAACCTCACCTGTAGTAGTTAGGGCAAAAACAGCAAAAAAGAAAGATAAAAAATCTTTTTATTCATTTGGTGGATTTTTTTTTATCAGTTATTAAATGCATAGTATGTCCACATGAAACGTTTTTTTCCGCAATAACCTCACCTGTACTAGTTAGGGCATTAACCTTTTGACCTACAACATCAAAAAGAAATATACTGTCTTTTTATTGATTTTTAGTGAATTTGTTCAGTTATAAAATGCATAGTATGTCCATATAAAGTTTTTTTTTTCCACAATAACCTCACCTGGAGTAGACAGGACATTACAAACATGATCGATTACAGCAAAAAGAATGGTAAAAAAAAAAAAAAAAAAAAGTTATTTTATTGATTTTTAGTGAACATGTTTTCACACTAAAACGTATAATTTACAGACGTTCCTCACCGAATGTCAAGTTAATATTGAATAACAGACCAACTTTACCTCGCTGTTGGAGACCCCTGATTCGTGGTATATGCACTGTCCATACGCAACATATTTCCCGATTCCAGAGCTAGCTTTCGCTCGAAATGAGCAGTAGGTCTGTCGTTGATATTCAACATTTATAAATGTCGCCGCTATTTGTCGATTATTGTGTAGAAGACGTTACTCGACGCCCCTCTTTTCAGGGTCGTCACAGGGAGCTACTCTTGGTTTCCTCTGTCCGTCCATCTATCGAGGTTCTACAGCCGCTTATCCTCATTCGGGTCACTGGCTTGCCAGTGCCTATCCCAGCTGTATCCGGGCACAATTTATTGACTGAATTGCATTCCAGCAGCAATGCTGAAATTGACGTGATCATAAATTACATAAATCTGAACATCAGCGAACACATCACAGCTCAAAATCGTGTTTTGTAACAGTTTACAGTAAGTGTCTTAGAAAGAAGACTTCCGATCAAGGCGCTTGCGGTCGTAATTACAGTCATTCTGTGAATCAATTACACGTCGAAGTCTGTACACATTCTTAATACTCCCGAATGTTATCCGGCAGTTGAAAAATATCAACTTACCACAAACAACGAGTCTTTCTCAAATTCAACAAATTCTTCAGGTCCTTCAGGTCCTCCGGACACAAACAAAATATGTATCACGGTAGAAACAAACGCTGCAGCACGCGAAACGGAATGAATACTGTTAGGTGCAATTATTTTGGGGAAAATATAGCATAATCAATTCAAATATTATGATTTTTTACGTTACACACTTATCGCATGGGCAAAGGGAACGCTTCCTGTTTTTTATCCGCCCAAAGTCACGTGACTATTCCTCATGACGTTTCCTTCCAGCGTTTAAGGCAAGGTCACCCCCTGGCGGCAAACGTCTCACAATTTCAGCCTACCTGACTACAAAGCCTTCTCAACTACGAGAAAAATATACTATATATGACGAAGCTTTTCTCCGACAACTTATACAGTTACTGGTACAGCCACAACGTAAATGAAAGATCATATCGCAGCCAGTGGGTATTACGATTTTTTATTTGTTAACCTGCGCGAATTTGAAGTGGGTTGGTACGCACAATGCATTGCAGGGCGACGTCAGTAACAACCGCTGTTACGTCACTGACTACTTA
Organism: Hippichthys cyanospilos; assembly: GCF_059441005.1. Classification (NCBI taxonomy): domain Eukaryota; kingdom Metazoa; phylum Chordata; class Actinopteri; order Syngnathiformes; family Syngnathidae; genus Hippichthys; species Hippichthys cyanospilos. The sequence continues at coordinate 201,719 of NC_142383.1, forward strand.
CTTTTTATTTGTTAACCTGCGCGAATTTGAAGTGGGCTGGTACCCACAATGCACTGCAGGGCGACGTCAGTAACAACCGCTCTGTTATGTCACTTACTAGCGTTGGGCATCCAAAAAATGCTTTTACTATGCCTTATCACGATGCATGGTAAAGGATATCTTATAAGGGATGTTCAACAAGTGAAACAACGCTTTAGTAACAAAGGTGCAAAATGCATTTGCGGGATATACTAGCTCTCACTCCCATTAGTGTGCCGTTACTATAGCAACCAGAAAACAAGAAATTGTCAGAAGAAAAAAATGTCAGCAGAGGCCAAAGAAAGAGAAATGGAGGAGACCAGTGAGATTTCTCCTGCCAGGAGCAAGAGGAGCACTGTAGAGGTAAACCATATGGAGGTTGCCAAGACATATCATGCTTCTACTGCTGCTACAGTTTTTGGAACGTCCAAAGAAGAGCATATCAATGACATTCCAGAGGTAGTAGACGACTTCATCAGGAACTTCCTTCAGAAAACCGGCTTAAGCCGGACCCTGGAGTGCTTTGAGGTAGAGTGGTACAGCTCAGCTCAGAAACTCCTGACGGAGCCCTTGTTGATGGCTCCTCCAGCACCGGGCACCCTTGTTCTCCTTGATGCCCTCACACACAAGCAGCTCCTTCAGTCAGAGCTGCAGAAGGTCTACAGAGAGACCAACCAGTTTAAACAGGAGGTGCTGTCTGCAGGGGACAGCCTTGTAAGGCTGCAGAGGGAAAGAGATCTGCACCGGTTGCATTGCCAGAGACTTGTTTCTGACAGAAGCCGTCTGATGGAGGACATCAAAAAGCTGAAGAAACACCTGGCGGCGTATGAACCAGCGCTGAGGCAGCTGGATAACAAATATGAGGTAGCCATGAGACAGAAAATGCTTTTCAGTTTGGAAAGTGAACGGATACAGAACAACTTGAATGCAAGCCTGATGCAGGACAAAACCCAAACCAAGGCAGAGAGAAGCACCAAGAATAGCACAGCCCAATTACAAAACATTGCTAGGCATCCAAAGGACACAGAGTTTCCCATCTGCAGCAGATCTGGGAACCCATGGAAAAATCATGGAAATTCTGGAGAACAGAAAAGCCCTAGTTCATTCAGTCTTTTCAATTTCATCAAAGCCCACTCTCTTCCTATAAGCTGCATCAGCCTCCATCCAGGAAAAAAAATCCTCGTTAGTGCCAGTGATGACTGCACTTGGAAGCTGTGGTCACTGCCAGCGGGTAGGGAGAAGGTAAGAGCAATTCTTCATGGGCTAAGCACAGAGCAGGGCTCTTACACTAACCTTTGCACCAATAGCACTGCCATTATCAACTTTTTCAGTTGGTTGTGCCGCACAGGATTTGGTCACACACTTTTTAGTGTGGTACATGGCCATATTTGGCAATGGTGTTAATTCTATGCAGAATGTGTAGAGAAAACCGGGCTCTGCTCATCACCTGCCTATTACAATCCCTACAGTGTCTACCCCCAGCACAGAGGTTTGAAAGCTTTTTACACCAAGTGCGAAAAGCGTCTCAGAATGCATTATGTTCAGCTCTTGGGGACTTTTCAAAGAAAACAGATGTAGCATCTGAAAAAAACTTGCATGCACGCTGCTTATTTCCTCAATCTCTCAAAAGTGAATTTTCAGACGTTGGCATGATGGGACAAGCTGAAAAAAAACCAAAGAAAAATATTATTAGATGGAGTAATGCAATTTGAAATATTATCATCATAACATAACATTTCAGATATATTTTGTCACTAAAACGCTATTAAAATTTGGATGGTCAACCATCATTGGCTGTTTTACTATTTTCTGCTGTCCTGTGTCATCAGGTGGGTCAGATGGTCATGACAGGGGAAGGACACACTGACTGGCTGTCCAGCTGCAGTTTTCACCCAGATGGAACTAAACTGGCAACAACCAGTGGAGACACAACAGTCAGTTCCCATTCACTGATTTTCTGTTTAACCGTCATTAAAATAATATTTTATATTTCACTTTGTTGCCTCCAAAAATTTTCATTGACATTTGGTTCTCCATTATTCGTTCAAAACGCATCATTTTGCTATTTTTTTCTTAGGCTTGAAGACATTTTTTCACTTTATTTCACCTTCCCCATTTAAAGGGTACTTAACTTATTCTGTCGTTTTCAGCAGTAAAATGTTAATATCTGTCTTTTATTAATTTGATAACTTAATTATTACTCATGTACAATGTGAAAAAACATTTTGTCGCTTGCTGTTGACTAAAAATGATATCACATGCTTAGCGCTCAGAGAATGATCACAGTTTACCTGATTTCTGGATGTGGTCATGTGATGTTTATAAACTGAGCCATAGTTGGTTGTTACCTGTTACCTGTTACCTGAGCCCCAAGTCACTGTGATGTCATTTTCAGTTGAGGGCAAATAGCAAAATGTGTTCTTAATGATAATCACTTATTCACTGCCAATCAGCTTCAAATGGTTCTTTGATTTAAAATCTTGTATTTTGTGTCCATTCATGATAAAAACACATCTGTTTTATATAGCACTTTTCTGGACCCTCAAAGATGCTTCACAATGAATATATTATTAATTATTGAACTCACAATTTCTCATGCTGGTTAATCAACAGCTGCCCTGGGGCAGGCTGACCGAGGCGTAGCTGCCAGTGTGCACCTTCGGCTTCTGCGACCACCACCAAGCATTCACAGCCATCCATATACCAGTAAGGTGGATGAAGTGTCTTGACTAAGGACACGATGACACTTCACTCGAACAGATCAGGATTTAAACGGCCGACCCTTCAGTTGCTGGACAACCTGCTTTACCGCCCAAGCCACTGTGTGTCCATTTTGTCTCAGTAAAAAAGCTAATTTAATTGCATCTTATTCAAATGACACATTACAAAGCCCAATAGTGAGCACACTATAGGAGTACTGTAGGTCTAATGAGTCAAAAGATACAGAGCAAGACAGCAAAGTTAATTACCGTATCCAAATGACACATTAGAAAGCCCAATAGTGGGCATCCTATAGGAGTAGGTTGGGTAGTTGTAAAGAGTCGAAAGATACAGAGCATACCAGAAAAAGACGTGTACTACAGTGGACACAAATGAGTAGGCTGGGTTTGGGAAAACTTAGCTCTCCGTGATCTAAATCATTCATTGCCTGCCCAGTAAGAATGGATCTTTGACATCAAGAGCCATCAGCAGCAGTGAATGAGTTCATTCTACATTAAATATATATTTTGTTATGAAGTTAATCATGGACAAAAATAATGCGTTTTCACTTCTTAAAAATGCTAAATAAATATCCATTAACTTTCACAATGTTGTTCTTACAGGTAAGGCTGTGGGATTTATTTTGTGGACGCTGTGTGTTGACATTCTCTGGTCACAGCCAACCCACCTGGGGGTGTTCCTTCCACTCGTGTGGTCATTTCCTGGCCTCATGTTCCTCTGATAAAACTGCCAAGTTGTGGGACCTGAACAGTCAGCGTTGCCGGCTGACAATGCGTCGCCACATTGCCTCTGTCAACAGTGTTTGCTTCCAGTCGTCTTCCAACAGTCTTCTCACTTCTTCAGCAGATAAAACCCTCTCCCTGTGGGACGTCAGACTTGGAGTATGCACCACATCCTTTGTTGGACACCAGCATCCGTGCAACCATGCTACATTAGGTCTTGCCGAGGAAGTCATTGCTTCCTGTGACACTCACGGCATTGTTAAACTTTGGGATATCAGGAGGCCCTCATTGGCTCTATGCACCATAGATGCTGGACCCTTGAGCGCAAATCAGTTGGCGTTCAGTCCATCAAAGAAGATGCTGGCGATTGCAAGCAGTGATAGTTTGGTCAGACTGGTCGATGTGGATTCTTACAAAGTCAACAGCCTGCCAGCACAAAGGGACAGTGTGCAGAGTGTCACGTTTGACCACACGGGCAAAACTGTCATCTCTGCAGGAAGTAATGGGCTCATTTATGTATGGATGTAGACAATAACGAAGGCAACATATTAGTGTAAAACGACAGTATGTAATTGTGAGCGCTAATTTACATACACCCCAAATGTTTGTGCTTTATGTTTTTTTCTTAAAGCTTTCGCACAGTGGCATCCCCACTATGATTTTGTTAGCCAACCCACTGGCTAATATAGACTGGAGAACTTTTCTCCAGTATAGTGGACCCAGTGGACCCCCGGGTTATGGCGCCCCTGACTTACGTTTTTTCACGTTACAAAGTGAAATACTAAGTTTTTTCTCCCCTCTTTACGACATTGTTCTGCTTTATGGCACCAAAAACTGTCATGACCTATGGAGGTTGGCTGTGTTTATGTTGCTTTGCCTTCCTCTTCAGGCATTTTTAGGTAATTGCTCTTATTTTCTGTTCGAGTCAAACTGCCTGCGACTGTGAGCAAGGCTTATTTCGTGGCGTCATCAATCCTCGCATCGTGTGTTTCTCTGTGATTGCAGCCACTTAACAATTTTCTCAAGGTTTCCATTCACCTTTTTGTGTTTAAAAAGGCATATCTTTGTGAATTACGTTTTGGTTTCTTTGTTTGGCATGCATGTTTGGTAGTATGTTTATAAATGTTTCATTTATTTGTTTGTATTGTTTTAGTTTTACAGAGAAAAAAAAACCTACCCCAAACCAATATCGTATTTATTGTGCATTTTAGTGCTTAATTCAACCTTGTGTTGGTTAGCCATGGGCCCTAAGATTGCAAGTGATGTTACAGGTAGAAGTAAGAAGATGATTAGTATGGAAACGAAGCTGGCGTTAATCTAGAAATACAGTACGAAGAAGGCTATGCTAGGCTACTCTCGTGATGGTGGGAGTCCACTGTAGTTGTATTGTTTACAGTACTGGTAACTCTAAATTTGCTGGCTCATGAAGAGCCATATAGTAGTTATTCTGTGATTCTATGCTTAGAGAGCAGCTTTATTTTGTGGGTGCAATTCATATTTTATTGTGAAAAGAAAAATGAATGCCATAAGCTAGTACCCCACTGAAGGGGCGAACACTAGCGAGTGTGAAAGTAATTGTCTCTTTTGGTCTCATCCAAGATTTGTTTAAGGCTGCCAAAGGTTGCAGGTTATCACCAGAGCGGAGAATATCCAGTAATTGAGCTGTGAACCCTCCACCTGCCCATGGGTCAAATGAAGATGGCAGACGCCAATGGCAATGCTGAGGATCATGTATGCTCATTTTTAGTGATGGTCAAATGAAGCTTTTGTGGGCAATTTGCAGCCCTTTGGTTCAATTCGGAAATTGGTTCATTTCCTGAAACTTCAGTAAAAACTCAGGGACCTCTGCTGACAGAAACAACTAAAAACATTTGATTTTAAAGTATCTTTCCTTTGAGAATTTTTTGACGCACACGCAAAAATTGAATTGACTTCTATTTACAAATAAGTAATGAATCACTATGAGCACAAATTATCCTTGGTATTGAAGCGTGAGGAGCTGTTAAAAGTGCCATATTCTGTGCGATTGGTGTCTGCCATCTTCGTTCTCTTCTTGATACATGCAGGGGTGGAGGACTAGAAATTAATTACTTGACCTATGAACTGCTGGTAACATCATCCCAATTTGCATTGGTGCTTTATACTCACAAGAGGCAATCCACAGTAGAGATTAGTACCTACAGGCAGCAATTCTATTGGGAGGTTCATGCACAGATTTTGAAGTTGGGTATAGTGTAGCTTAGTAGTCGTAGAAGTGAGAGTTGTATTGAAAATACTTTTCAAGGGTTAGGGTTAGTGCACTTCAACACACACACTTTTCTAATTAAGGTATGCATTAATATACTCTATAACTTACCATGCCCGGCTCATAGCTCTGCAAGAAATTTTGAAGCATACACAAGCTTCTTATAGATGTGAGTTTTAAAACTCACATGTATTTTATTAGGCAGCATCGTTCGCTTTAAGTGTGGATTCCGTTGCCCTCTCAGAAGAACACGAAAAGCTCAGTTGCGCTACTGCTCAACAAAATGAAATCCCACATTTCAATTAAATTGCAGAGAGCCCTAAATCACAGGCATATCTAAAAAACCTTTCCTCCCAGATTAGAGGCCTGCGCAGGTTGTTTCTCTTATTTTTTTTCTTTTTCAATTTTATTTCTCATAGAGAGCACACTTTACTCTGTTTCTTTTTTCCATTTTTTTCCGCTACTGACTTGCCTATACTGTCGGCCAATTGTGCTGTGATACAGCTGACTTGAGTCTTTTTAGTAAAACACTCAAAGGCTTCCCCAAACGTAACATTTAGAGACACGTTTGTGTGAGTGGGCTGAAGACAACAAAACTGTGCGTGGCTTTGGAAACACACAATAGGTTCTTTTGATTCAGAGAAATTTAAGTGCTAATGCTCACCGCCCCAACCACACGGCAGTGCCAAATCTAAAAAACGACAAGAGTTCCTACCCCTTACCAGGCCCAGCACCACGGCGCAACCAGACAGAGAGCACCAGCAATTCCCTTAAAAATTGCCGACAATGCCAAATGTTGTCCAGGACCCAAAAACTTAGTCACTTACACACATTCTCTGGATGAACAAACAAGAGTGAGACACTCCCTTTATTGTTGAAAGTTTAGTTTATATAGTTTTGGTTACACAACAACATGAGTCGGAACCTTCAATTATTCTGATAAGACATCACCAGGCAGTGAAATTTAACCATATTAGGTCAACCCTCTGCCAGTTGCTTAACTTTATGTACTCATGGCGGTCAACCTGACAAGTCAACACTCCAGGGCGTCCATAGAAAGAGATCAATCCCCAACAGTTGGACCCAGAGTCTGGTCTCGTTGGAGTGGGAGGACGATTCAGGCTCATTGAGGATGGCCCTGCTGACATCCATTCAGTCGTATTTGATCCCAACCATGTGTTACAAGACTCCTCATCAGAGATACACATACACATTTGCTCCACTTTAGTGCTGGCAGAGTCTTTGCTGAGGTCAGGAGGCAGTATTGGGTTCTATGTGGGAGGCCATAAAGAAATATCAGAGGCCTTTCCCAGATTGCGTCTATTGGAAGGGAAAGTCATCAGTCTCAATGATGGCAGACCTTCCTTCAGCTCACCTAAGATTTCTGAAGCCTCCATTCTACACGACGGGGATTGACTGTTTTGGACCGTATGTGATCAAGGTGGGTCACCGAAATGAAAAGCGATGGGGAGTGATCTTCAAGTGCCCTGACAACCCGCTGTGTTTACCTAGATCTAGTAGCGGGTCTCGACACAGACACCTTTCTTTTGGCCATGAGGAGATTCATAGCTCGCAGAGAAACCCCAGCTGCACTGCTCTCGGATCAAGGAACTAATTTTAGTGGAGCTGAGAAAGAACTCAAGGAGATGTTTGCAACCTTGTCACCAGAACTTCAGGAGACACTAGGCAAAAACCAGATCACTTTTGGAGTCAGTTCCTCAGACATTACCTACCCAGTGTCCATTTTACCTCAGGAAAGTTTTGGGTCCCCGGGACTTGCAATACTAGAAACTATGGGTCCCGACATAAATGTATGGAGTCTTTGGAATCTTTGTCCCACAATTTGATTTTTTTGGGGTCTCTGATTCAATTTAGGATTGATTTACGATTCTAAATGATTCAATTCAATCAAAAATTATTACTGCTTCAATCTATTGATGTGCAAAAAATCACCACACAACTTCAATCTGCTTTGCAAGGAAGAATATAAGAGGGAAACAGTTTTTTTTTTTATTTACTAAGTTTGAAATTGTAAGAAACATACCCTTTTCCTAAAAAAATAACACGTGGACAAGCTCTACTCTCTGAAGTTAGCTATAAATGTTATAACTTTTAAATTATAAAATAAGATAAAAAAAAAATAAAAAAAATACTGCCCAGATTAAAAATATTTATATTTCTCAGTGCACTTATGACAAACGAGATATGAAAATTAACCTTATTTAATTATTTTGAATTTTTGTGAGTAGGCATGGGACAATATCAGTGTAGCAGACCCCCCGATCAAGGTTGACACTTTATTGGTGAATTTTGAGTTTAATTGATGAGCGATATTGTCCTTCATTGCAATCATCTTCACTTTCACCATAATCACATACACCTGGATCCCCTTCACCGTATGAGCTGACGCGCATGGGGTGGATTGTATTCGTTCGTGTGTATGCTGGGGGCAGTCCCTTTGTGCGCGCTGGTTGTAGCGGGCATGTTACGGGACAGCTCAGCGGGGTCCTACGAGGGGGATCGGCTTGTTTTCATTGTATTGGCAGGCGATTGCAGAGCACGAAGACTCATGAAGCAGGCGCCGGAAGCGGTGCGCCAGGACGAGGAAGCGGGGCAAGCGTGGAGGTATTCGAACTAGGCTAGAGGCTAACCCAACTCGCCCGGCCATACCATCTATTCTTTTGGCGAACGTTCATTCACTGGATAACAAAATGGACGATATCCGACTTCTGAGATCAGCAAACCGAAAAGTGAGTGACTGTTGTGTATTAGTTTTCACGGAAACCTGGCTAAATAGTAACATTCCGGACTCCACTATACATCTAGAGCAGCTAACATGCTACAGATCAGACAGGGCTCTCACAGAGGGGGGGAAGTCGCACGGTGGCGGCGTGTGTGTTTACATCCGCGAAGCGTGGTGCCGGGATGCCACTGTAGTATACAAACACTGCTCACCTCTGGCGGAATTCATGATCGTGAAGTGCCGCCCCTTCTACTTGCCAAGGGAGATAAGTTCAATACTGCTGGTCGCTACCTATATCCCCCCAACTAACAACAGCAACAGAAGTGCGGCACTGAACGAACTGTACCAGGCTATCAGTGAACAACAAACAGCGCAACCAGCCGGCTTCATCATCCTCGCGGGGGATTTCAACCATGCTGATCTCAAAACTGTTCTCCCGATGTTTCATCAACAAATCCACTTTGCAACAAGAGGACATAACATTTTGGACTGTGTTTACACTCAGCACAAAGGAGCGTACAAAGCCACCCCCCTCCCCCACATCGGCGCCTCTGACCACCTCACTATTATGCATACAGACCAAGAGTGAAAGCCATCAAACCTGCACGAAAAGAAGTAAGGGTGTGGCCACAGGAGGCGACCTCAGCCCTACAGGACTGCTTTGAGTCAACAGACTGGGACATTTTTAAGGAAGCAGCCACCTACAACGGCATCACAGATATTGAGGAGTACACAGACACGGTGACCTCCTACATCACCAAATGCATGGACGACGTGACCCACATCAAGAAGATCACCACACGGGCCAACCAGAAGCCATGGCTAACAGGAGATGTCCACAGGCTGTTGAGGGCCAGAGACAAGGCCTTCAAAGCTGGGGAGAAATCAGCCCTGAGAACAGCGCGAGCCAACCTGTCCTGTGGCATCAGGAAAGCCAAACAAGAATACACAAACAAGATAACTTCTCACTTCAAGGACAGCAAGAATGCACACAGCCTATGGCAGGGCATTCAGGCTATCACAGACTACAAACCTGCACCACAAAGCTGTGAGAGCGACATCAGTCTGCTCAACAACCTAAACAGTTTCTTTGCACGCTTTGAGGAACAGAACACCACCTGCCCACAGAAAACACCACCACCTCTGCACGACCAGCCTCTGTGCCTGTCTGCTGCCAGCGTGAGGAGGACACTCTCCGCCATCAACACCCGGAAAGCAGCAGGTCCAGACAACATCCCTGGCAGGGTGCTGAAAGACTGTGCAGAGGAGCTGAAAGATGTTTTTACAGACATCTTTAACACCTCCCTGAGGCAAGCCATTGTGCTATCAGGCTTCAAAGCTGCCACCATCATACCTGTGCCAAAGAAATCCTCTCCATCCTGCTTCAACGATTATCGTCCGGTGGCACTGACACCCATCATCATGAAGTGCTTTGAACGACTAGTCCTGTCACACATAAAATCCATCCTGCCCCCCAGCCTGGACCCGTATCAGTTCGCCTACAGGTCAAAGCGATAAACAGACGACGCAATCTGCTCTGCCCTCCACTTGGCACTCACCCACCTGGACAAGAAAGACTCATATGTGAGAATGCTGTTCATAGACTTCAGCTCAGCGTTCGACACCATAATACCCCAACAACTCACCTGCAAACTGGACAAACTGGGCCTCAGCACCTCACTCTGCAACTGGCTGCTGGATTTCCTCAGCCAGAGGCCTCAGGTGGTGTGAGTTGGCAACAACATCTCAGGCAGGATCACCCTGAGCACGGGGGCCCCACAAGGCTGTGTGCTCAGCCCCCTCCTCTTCACCCTACTAACACACGACTGCACGGCAACCCACAGCTCCAACCACCTCGTGAAGTTTGCTGACGACACAACACTGGTGGGTCTCATCTCCAACGGCGACGAGACCCACTACAGGAAAGAAGTGGAGCTTCTGACCGGATGGTGTAAAGACAACAACCTCCTGCTAAACATCAGCAAGACCAAAGAGATGGTCGTCAGCTTTCAGAGAGGCCGCACCCCACACCCCCCACTGACCATCGATGGTGCTGCAGTGGAGAGGGTGAGCAGCACCAAGTTCCTGGGGGTGCACATCAGCGATGACCTCTCCTGGACCACCAACACTGCATCTCTGGCCAAGAAAGCACAGCGGCGTCTCTACTTCCTGCGCAAACTGAAGCGGGCAAGTGCCGCGCCACCCATCATGACCACATTCTACAGAGGAACCATCGAAAGCATCCTCACCAGCTGCATCACCGTGTGGGGCGGGAGCTGCACCGACTAGAACAGGAAGGCACTACAACGCATCGTGAGGACAGATGAGAGGATTATTGGTACTCCGCTCCCCTCCCTGCAAGACCTGTACACAACTCACCTCGGCCGCAAAGCCGTCACAATTGTCACAGATACAAGCCACCCTGCACACAGTCTGTTCAGCCTCCTGCCCTCCGGAAAGAGGTACAGGAGCCTCCGCTCCCGCACCACCCGACTCACGAACAGCTTCATCCACCAGGCCATGAGACTGCTGAACTCTCCGCCCCTTCCACCCGTGAAACTGCTGAACTCTCTCTCTCTCTCCACTCCTCTCTCTCACATTCAGCCCCAGCCAGAAGAAACACCTAGCTGGCCCCCCACCTAAACTCAAACTTTACTCATGCACTTGCAAACTTTGCACAGACTTGCTGCTGCCATATTTATTTATAATTATACTTCTATTGCACTAGCGATTACACTTAGAACTATAACAACTACCTCAAATGCACACAACTGGGACAACCACAGCCAGAGTTGTCCTGCTTTGTCTCGTACTGTTGGATTGTCCTGTCATATGCTGCTACTTATATCTTGTCTTGGGGTACTCTTGCCATACCTGGTTTTTCGTATTTAGTTTTAGTTGTTAGCAACACTAGCCAAAGTAGATCAAACATACTGCACTTTACATTACTATAGATAAGTATCTAGCTTTTAGGTTTGTCTCGTCTTGCGCACCTGCACTTTGTTATTGTACATGTAAAACGCAGAGGATAGTGAGAAACGCAATTTCGATTCCTTTGTATGTTAAGCACATGTGAAGAAATTGACAATAAACTTGACTTTGACTTTTGACTTTGACATGTTGTTGAGCCATATGGGTCTGACTGCTTGTTAGGTTGACTGAGCTGACACCTGCCAAACCCAATATCTTAAATCAGAAAGAGAGAAGGCACGTATCTGCTCATGCATGAGAACAAGACTGGACCACAAACGGCTGCAGTACTGCCACGCTCTGAGGCCCTTCCTCATTCCCCCAAGTTTTATTATTTTAGAGATCCTTAGGTTACATGAAGGTTCCGGCCCTACAGGGTAGAAGTGCATGGGGGGAGTAATATGTGAGGCCGGAACCCAAAATCTTGTAATACACATTTGTGAAAGCTGAGCGTGCGCCTGTGGTTGAGTGGCACAATGCAGTATGCAGCAACATGTTCCAGTAAGTCGAACGCTCAAGTCCACAACACTTCCTCAACCAACGTCTTCTTTCCGGGGGAGCCTTCAGGTGACCTTGGGCCCTGGATGCTGTTTGACAGGGCCCTGGATGCTGTTTGACAGGGCCCTGAAAAGACTCCAACAACCGTTATCACTAACATGACAGATATGGGACATGTTGCTACCCTAATATCTAATAAAAAGGTGCCAAATGTATTATCACTATGTGAATCAACAACAATAATAAATCGTCTCAACAATTAAGAACATCTGATCAATATAATTGCTAACACATGATTGACTGGTACACGTGCTTTACTCAACTGAGTACTACTGATTGCTGTATTAATGACTTCAATTAACATGTCATTATTAATTGGCAATTAATTACTAATTACTGATTATGCAATAAAAATAAAAGGTTGATTGAATTTCTACAATTCCCTCCTCTTGATTCTACATTTGCCACCACCACAAAGCATCAACAGCAGAACCTCCCATTGGTTTTATTCAACTGCATCATCACGTGGGGGCAAATCCATAAAGACGGGGAGGCACATGTCCTCATACAGATTAGGAGGCGCTAAACTGTAGTCTTCCTCAACACCCAGAGTAGGAGCACTCACACTGCCTGCCTCAGGGACCAGGTCCTGAACCGGTTGGTGAAGTAACCGGTATACTTCATCCAACATGGATTTAGTCGGGGCAACAACAGTTGAGATAAGCCGATCAAGCAGTGCACGAATGCAGGGAATACAACAACAGCCACACAATGTGAGAACAGAAGTGAAAATGGCAACAAACAGCATGAAGGAGACAACCTGATTTTTATACTTGCCAAAAGTTTTGTCCCACCACTCAGACCATGAGGACGTGTTTACTCGAGAGTGCTCTCGCATTTTCCTGTTCAGGGTGTCCAAGCCATCAATGGCTTTGGTTAGCGCCTCATCAGGGGCGGTGTTGTCAGGAATCCAAGTGCAACACTGGTTCCCAAACATAGCGCATGCACCGCCCTCTTTTGCCAGGAGCATGTCCACCGCAATGCGAGTCTGGAAAGTCATGAGTGAGGTCGCAGCGAGCTGCTCTTTGATAGCAAGAAGCCCCTCCTCTGTGTAGTTGTCCAGCTTCTGCACATTGTAATGGATGTAGTTGATTCGATCTACATTTTTATTCGGTGTAATCCATATGGATATGGATTCCCATCCCGCTGCAATCTGGTTAACCAATTTATACTCATCTGGTACTCTGCGAGGTACGCCAATCGCGTCAATGTATATGGGTCCCCCGGCACTCCAAGCTGCACGCAGTCTCCTGTAATGCATTCCTTTAGGGAAGGGGAATGGTGTGCCCCGTGAGGCAGCCGCCTGAATGTCCTCTGCCGTGGATGGAAAAATTGTCACAGATAATAGCAGTGATACAAGAGCACAAATGCCCTTAGCATTTCTCAAAGTGTCATATAATTGGTTGTCCCCACACCACCACCACTACGCGGTATCAGCGGCCCCGTCTGGATCACAGTGGTATTGCACCAGGTTGAGTTGAGTTCTCCTACCCTATTTACTGTCTTTTAAGTGACGGCAGGAAAAGTTGGCCGCAGCGACTTCAGTAGAGAAAATTGAGTTATCTTTTGTAGCTTTGGTTACGGGATAAACAAAATTCCATTTGGCACACTCACCTCTTGGTCTTATCTTATCATCACCTCCAAAATGCACTCAGACGGAACAGAAGCCGGAATCGCAACAGCAGCCTGGCCTTCATACAGGAAATACAGTAATTTACTGTTTTGGCAGCCGTTTCCATTGTTGGAATTTATTTCTAAATCAACATAAACTCAAGTTAGTAATCTGACTCCAATTTGTGACCTTATCCAACTGCCACTCATCCAATAATTTGCGCGCTCGTTCTGCAATAGAAAGGTATCAGGAAGCCGGCATTTTCACACACGAGTGGATTTTTTCCTAACACACAGCAGTCTGCAGACTGCAGTTAACTTTAGCTTGCTCTCACTGGTCTTTCATCCCCTGCAGAATCGCTTGCTTGCTCCTCCTGGTTGTAGTTTTCTACACAGTTATTTTCTATCAGCTGCCTCGGGGTTATCTGGTCCCTGCATCTTCCTTGCGACCACCACCGCTTGTTCTGCAACATTCCACTCTTGCACCCCCTTGCAACACATATCCTGTCTTGCTCCACCAGTCACACGCCAACCACTTTATAGTCTCACACTCTCATACACAGGATGTAGCAACATTTAATGAACTACTTTAAGCTCAAACTCTTATGTTCCTATACCATCAGGAACAGCCAATTGTTACCTTGCCGTGTGACCCCGGTGACAGTTAAAAAATTTTCATCGACATTCATCCTTTTATTTAATTTTACCGTTACCTTCGTTGCGTCAGTCGCTGAGGCCAAGCTCCGATGCACGTGGTTAGCCACTTGTGGCTCGTTCATAATGTTTGACACACAAATGGAGACCACATGATGAGGATGTGTATAGGGAAACAACGTGAATTCTACACAAGGATCAGGAGTACAAGACCAAATTGAGGTGTTTACCATAATCTGAAGACCCGTAGCAACTTTGGCTAGCGTGACCTGTGGCCTAAGGAATTTAGTACATGTTTCAGTGGTCCAGCTTTTCCAAAGTTTCAGCAACCAAAGCGCTCCACCTGATTCTCCTAGCAGTTAAATACCATTCATACTTTTTCCCATAGTCCTGACCTTTGTGAAAGAATGTTTTACCGCTACCGCTAAGCCCTTTTGAGTTTTATATATGTCCAGGGCAGAATGATTGTTGAAACACTGTTCTCAAGAAAGCAAATCATTGTGTTTATCACAGATCCTACTTCAAACTGATCGCAAGATGAGAAATTCCTGTGTGGGGTACTCAATACGCGTAGTTTTATTTCACGCTTCATTGACTGAGCTGCTTTGTGAATGAGGTGCTCCAGCGCAGCCTAGTCTCTTTCTTCTTCGCAACAGCATTTACACCTAAATAATATCGGACTATGGGAAGAATCCACCAAATAAAAGAAGATGCACCAAGTCAATAATAATGACAGAAATACACAAGTTTTAAATATACCTGTAGCAGCAGTAAAATCATTTGCAACATGGTAAAGTAATGCAGCGCTGCAAAAAACGTGATCTCAGTGATATACTCTTATGTGCATGGATGGAAGGATTATACAATATATATCTTTAATTAGTTATCAAGAATTTCAAGCACAGGCATGAATATGTATTATCTCTAATCCACGAAAGGTAAAATCACATTCAGTACAGTTGTGGGTAAGCCTCCATGTATCGTCATCAATTTGTTGGAGGTGGCAATAGATGAGAACCTATGACTAAAAATCTGCTGTTTACAAATCATCTCCATACGTGATTAAGTAAATAATTGTATATACAGTCAAACCTCAGTTTTCGAACGCTTCTGTTCTCTACCAAATCGGTTTTCGACCAGAAATTTCGAGAATTTTACGTCTCAGAAGGCAACCCTAATTTCGGCTCTTGACCAAACCGAAAAAAGCCGAGCATACCTGAACGCAACGCGACTCACTTGGGAGCTGAGTAAACACGAATGCCTACGAATGCTCCGTAGCGCATTCGTGTTCAAAGTTCATTCGGAGCAGACCTGTTGGTTGTTAATCATGGGTCCAAAGAAAGCAAGTGCTTGCTTGCTGAAGATGAGGGAAGGAAGGATGCCTCTCCTGCTGATATCAAAGATATTTATGCTAAATGGAATGATATCCAAAACTTTGTGGAACTTTACCATCCAGATAAAGCCGCAAGCAGTAGAGCAATGTTTGCATTTTTTTTTCATCATTTTAGATAAATATTTTAATAAAAGATATCCTTTTATTTATGGTAAACAGTATACAGTGCAGTTTATGGTGTAGAACTTTTAGAAAACCCCAGAAAAAGTTGTTTTTTAGTCTTGGAACGGATTAAAATTATTTACATTAATTATAATGGGAAAAATTGTTTCAGATTTGGAACAGCCTTCTGGAACGTATTATGTTCGCAAACCGAGGTTTGACTGTATAATAAGTCACTCGGCTTTATACACTCTTATTTGATATTACATCCAAGTTAGAAAAGCTTTCAGAGGCTTGCAGAGATTTTCTATTAAGTTGTTAGTCGCGCTTGGTGATAGAAAAATATGCTTCAAAATGCAATAAAACATGCAAAGTAAAAAACGAAAAATAACATTGTGCATACATGATGAAACCCTCAAATAACACAATGTTATTAAAAATGCATATAAAATACGGCATGGAAAATTCTGTTCTGTACAAATGTATAATTGTTTTTATATTGCTGTTTTAAAGGGACAGTGTGCAAAATTTAGACCATTTTTCATTAAAAAGATATAAACTAAATGATTGTAAATTTCAAAAACTTGCAAATGAATGTGTTGTTTATGTCCAACAGTATGTTTTAAATATAATCATTAAATTATATTACATGGGGGCTGGCACTTCTTCGGAGGCGGCCATGTTTGTTATAACTACAGACAATGGTATATGCAGCATCTGCAGCACCTCCTGCAGTTCGTAATGAAAAACGGTCTAAATCTTACACACTATCCCTTTAACATTTGCAGCGATAAAGCATTCAACAAAGCACTAAAAAACAAACAAACAAAATAAATAAAACAACATATCACATAAAACTGACATCATCTACCTTGTTTGAACTGTTTTGCGATAGAAGAGGAGAGTAGACCACAGATTGCTCTGACTCCATAGATGATTTCATGAAGCTTGATTTCACAAACGCGTCTGTTGATTTAAATAAATCCTCTTTTGCCAATACGCCACTGATAACCATCAAGTTTTGCCTATCAATGTAATCCTAGCCATTTGCATGAATTGAGCCACGGATGCTTCAAAATGCACACAGACAATCTGATGGGATTTTAGCATTTAATACTGAGCTCTAAAATGCTATTTTATACATTTTGAACCTACACAACATACAAAAGAATGAAAGCATAAATGGGCTTTGGTGAATAACTAAGGGACGGCACAGGAGGGTGGCAGTGGCTAGCACAATCGCCTCACAGTTCTGAGGCTTCCAGTTCTCTTCCAGCTCCAGTCTTCCTCTGTGGTGCATATTGAAAACTCCAAATTGCCCTTAAATGTGCTTGTGAGTGTGAATGGTCGTTGGTCTTTACTGTATATGCCCTGTGATTGGCTGGCAACCAGATAAGGCTTTGCCCGCCTACTGCCCATAGACAGATGTGGTTAAACCCGAAGTGGTTACGAAAATGGTTGGATGGTGAACAACTACTTCTCTAGTCCCTATTACGTTATATTAAAATGATTCACTTCAGTACAGTGATCCCTCGCTATTTCGTGCTTTGCCTATCATGCCCTCAGTGCATAGCGGATTTTTGGGGGGAGAAAAAAAAAATATATTGCGGAGAGACTTGCCAGATAGGCAAGTCATCTATAAATGCACTTGTCACTGGCACTCCTTGGAAGTCGAACAACTACTGCATACTACTGCATATTTACGATAATCTTAAATGATTAAATATGATTAAATGTCGCGGTCTTCAGATATCGCGTGGGGGGGGTTCCTGTCCCAATTAACCGCAAAAAACGAGGGATCACTGTATATACAAGATCAACTGCTACATGGAAAACACTTATATTTATATTTAATGATTTTTTTGTAGTAGTCACTTTTTTTGTTAAAAGCTATTCCCAATAATACAAATTTTGTGATATCAGCTGTAATGCAATTGCTATGGTCATGCACTTGTCACCTTTGTCATAATCAGGATTGGTTACTGAGAATCGGTAAATGAGTGAAACCGGGACTATAATGTTCTCCCTGAACATTCATATTTTTAAATGTTGGTGCTAAATTTCAATTCCTAGTTGACATTTCAACATCTGGTCTTTCTTGGCAACAACTACTCTCTGGACGTGCTCAATGACAATTGAACTCCAGGCAGTCCGGCTTCCTCACACACTCCAAAAACATGCATGGCAGGTGTATTGGACATTCTAAACTGTCCTTAGGTGTAATTGGGTGAGTGAATGGTTCAGGGTGCGTCCCACCTACTGGTCATAGACAGCTGGGATAGGTACCAGCAAGCCATCGACCCAAGTGAAGATGAGCGGCTATAGAAAATGGACGAATGGATGGATGACACCGACTTGGAACATCTTCATTTGACATGGTTTACATATTTAATGGGAATTCGACTGAAGACCTGAGTCTGTCGGCAGATGAATAAGAGTACTGTCCTTCGTCTACATCCCTCTCTTCCTCAAGTTTTTCTTTTGGGTCTGCCAACAGCTGTTTAAGACGACTCAGGTGATGCAGAGCCCTGGAGGTGGAAACTTGTTTTTAAATTGCCATTCTTAGTTGACTTCTTCACTTGTTTTGATTACAAAATACGTTCAAGTATCTATGGAGCCCCTCTGGTGCCAGGGTATTAAAAAAAATACAGTGGGCCCCAATATTACGTGATTAATATGTTGGTCTCGGAAGACAAATTCCCCTCATGGCGGGCGATCCAAACCTATGTTAAATAGCTAATGCGTTTAGAACCCCAGGTAAAAACATCAAAATTGTACATACATATTAAAAATTGGTACCAAAATAGTAGAGCAAGTGCTACGTTTACATAATACACATGTATACAATGAGAAAGCATCATCAATAAAAAAAGGATTTATTTACCTTTGAGTGGCGCTTGTAATGCCCATATTCCCTAATAAGGGTAGCCTAGTCTTCTTATTTCTCTCTTTAACATCACTAGCAATCTTGGGACCCATGGCTAACCCATTCAACTTTAAATTAAGCAGTAAAATGCACTATAAATACGATTTTGTAACCACTCACGATCTTGGGACCAATGGCTAAACGTTCAAGTTTGAATTAAGCAGAAAAATATTTTGTAACCACTCACGATAGATCAAAACGTTACCATTCGCCATTTTGAAATGAGGCCAACCAATAGCAGACCATCATCTCCGTATGGAGACGCAGACCAATAACAGCCCAGCATTATAGTGACGCGTTGCATAGAGGCATTGACGTCACCAGAAATTAAGTGCAATTACCTAAAAATGCCAGCAGATGCAGACAAAAACATAAATACAGCCAATGTTTTTATCGCAAAGCTGGGAAAACACCATAAAGAGAGGACGAAAAAAACTCAGTATTCCAAATCGCAACATGAAAAAAACGTAAGCCGGGGACGCTGAAACACGGGAGTCCACTGTATATGTATTTGCACTAATATGTGTGCACGGTTTAGTAATCCGTTTGCTCAGTTTAGTTATCCGTGAGCACGTTTTACTAATAAATTTGCTCAATTTAGTAATCTGTGAGCACGTTTCATTAATCCGTTTGCTCAGTGTAGTAATTCATGTGCACGGTTTAGTAATCCATTTGCTCAGTATAATAAACTGTACGCATGGTTTAGTAATCAAATTGCTCCTCCTTCCATGTGAGGTGTTTTCAAGAACCGGGAGGGAAACACAGAACTTGTATTTTTTTGTTGAGCGGAACAGCTGAGAGCCATTTATTCGACACACTACAAACTAGAGGTGGGAATCTTTGGCTGTCTCATGATTCGATTTTGGGGTCTCCGATTCGATTCAGAATAGATTTTCAATTCTCAACAATTTTTGATTCAAACCGATTCGATTCAATTACTTCACCAATATTACTAATTTTTAAGTTTTGATCTGTAAGGAGCAAGCCTTTTTCCACAAAAATAGGGTGTTGACAACTGCTATTTTTTGGTGTGTAAGGAGCATACCTTTTTCCACAAAAATAGGATGTTGACAACTGCTATTTTTTGATCTGTAAGGAGCATCCCTTTTTCCACAAAAATATGACGTTGACAACCGCTATTTTTTAAACTAACTATAAACTGTATAGCTTTTATAGTATAAAATAAGATGGAACAAAAAACGTAGAACAAGATACATTGTCATTTTATATTCCCAAATATTATTTTATTAATAAATGAATTAATATTATTAGATTTTTACATTGTTACCCAAATAAAAACTATTGATATTTATCAGCACAATTATGATAAACAAGATATAAACATGAACTTTTTCAAGTGAGCAGCTAAACTGATAGTACACGTAAAGGTAAGGGAAAAACGTCGGGAGCATTATCAGTCACAATAGTTTGTGACATTATTTATTACAGTAGAAACAGCATTTTTATTCATTTGCATGTATTTGAGTGTGTTTGTGAATTAATTTGGGGTTTTGCATACATTGTTTTGTATTGATTACTAACTATTTGGTTTATGTTCTGTATGAATATTTTTTTCTTGGTTAGCTCATTTATTTCAATAGTTCATTCCTTAACAGCAAAGTTAAAATATACTGCCCTCACTGAAACGAATAAAGCTTAGTCCAAGCTAGACAGCAAGTTAAACTCTTAGGTGATGACGCAAGATGTCCTCATAGTAGTGTGTAGCTTTTAATGCACATCTTGGCATCAACATCAGCAGAGTGAAACAAATAATAAAGAAAGTAACTCAAATGATCCATATTTTTCAATAGCACACATTCACATCAGGTGTAAAAGAGGTACTTAAATTGGCTGACAATTCGACAGCAATTACCTTATATGTCACTTTAGCTTTTAAATATGACCATAACAATTTAACAACTAATATTATGCATACAGGCCCTGCCCCTGTAGGAGTTGAATATGCGTTTCGATCGGCATGGATACGATCACATTCTTTTCCCCAACTGTGTAACTACCACGCTGCAAAGCTCACCAAGCTTCCTGTTTGCACAGTTTGCGGCAAAATAAAAGCATAGCAAGGGTTGTCTAGAACAAATTACTGTAACCGAAAGGCAGA